>NC_026148.1:13130462-13213541 GCF_000512975.1 Sesamum indicum | reverse complement strand
AGATTCAGTAAGGCTACAAAGCTTAGCATCCAGTCAAACTTTTCTTGGTTTTCCTTGCTATATAGTCAAAAGCCCCAACATAAGTATCTGAAACTAACTTACTGACTTATAAAGCAGTGAGAAGAAGACTGAGTTGACGGATATTAGAAGTAATATAAAATGTAAAATCTAACAAAAGTAAATAGGAGAAGTAATGAATAGAAAGCAAAGATGCAAATTAATAAACTAAAATGAAAAACAAGAATAACAAGTATCACACTAGGAAAACAGTGATTCAACATGAAAGAAGTCAACAAACTCTGGCAAAGAGCGAACAATGTATTAACATAGGAGCATGAAGCTACCTTTACTTCGTATTCAGAGATCATAATAGTATACGCCCAATTATATTTTATTTTCACTTGGAAAGATGAACAATGTTACCATTAACATACAAAAATACAGCATTCTTTGATAACTAAGGATCAGAAAATATACAGAGAACAGATAAAATTATGTCAACTGTAACCTAAATAGAGAAGAATCAATGGCATTTTAATGGCTGCAGGGAATAAGGAACAGAAAATTACAAACTTATTAATGACGTCAACGAATGAAGAATGTTACAATAAACTTTGATATTACCCTGCAATACTTGCAATCTGAAGCAGGTGAATTTACTAAATTGCATATGTCATGGTGATCAATACCACATAAGGTTATCAGATAAGATAAGCTGCTTAGTCTCCACCTATTACCAATATGACAAACATATTTACCACACCAACCTTCTATGGTGTCTCCACATGTCATACTCACCTCCTAGTTATGAACAGTCATATCAAGACGCAAGCATCTAGAGAGGATCCAGCATGCAGTGCCGATCAAGAGATCATTAAGGGATGTCTGCAATTCACGTACAAGACACTCAAAATATGAACCCTAAACAAGTCTACGGATCAGGCATGACAATATAACAATCTATTCCTATGAGTCACTTAGCAGGGGTGAACAAAAATAATGACCAGTTAAAAAATATTAGCATTTGCTAGTCAAGAACAACATCATTAAGCATCCATAAGCAAACATAGATGATAAAGAGATGAAACTAACATGTAATGCTAGTCTCCTACAACAATTACAATAATATATAGTTTAATTAACAGTAAGAAAGCATTTACAAGTACATAAACAAGCTTAAAAAGCAGCATTATAGTTCAATACAGCTAAAGGACACAAACTCAAGCATATTCCAAAGAAAATATATGCACAACTAAGGAAGCAACAGTGAAATAGGTTGGTTTCTTTTGTGTTGATAATAGCATTCCACAATTTTGCATGTTATTTGATGAGCATTCAATCCACATCCCTCCCAGCATTTCCAATCCAAATACTCCTTTTCGTGCAGAGTCAGTACTACTTAAGTTCATTCATTATGTTTGTTCTAGGAGTCACTATCTTGAGATATTTCTTCAGTGCCTTCCATTAAAGAGAAATAGTAAAAAGTTTTTAATTAATTACAAGAAATGGAGTTCTACTTGATTAAAAGTTAGATGGATTATAAATGACATCATCATTAAGAGCAAGTCTTCCAAAACATCTCCACAAACTCTTATTTGTTTCAGAGCAAATAAAACATAAAGTTCCATTGTCAACTGCCTTAGATATCAGTAAATCACATATTCTTACTGAGAACAGATAATGAAGAAGGGCAAATATTCACAGATATGAACACAAAACCATGTAATTGCCATAGAGAATACAAATGCTTGCAACTACCTTATTGATGTTGGAAACAGGAGTGTTCCTTTCTTCTTGATCTTCCCAACGCGAATAGCAACAAGAGGTGCACACAAGCACCTAGCTAGCAGACCAACTTCTGATGGCTCAAAGTGCTGCTTCATTAACAATAGGTAAGATAACAGTAGAATACAAACCAGAAAGCTCAAGAAACGTGAGAGAAGTTTCAAAATCATCCAACAAAGGCTAATCATCCACTAAGACAGATAACAAATTGATACAATTAATTTCCGCCCAAACAAACCACTTCTGTAAACAATACAACTGCACCATCCCAATACATTTACATTCAGATTCTTCAGTAGCATAAGCCTAATTGACAATCAAAATTAAGAAGGAAAAAAAAATCATCACATGCAATGATAAAGCTAACACAATACAGGCTTTGTTAATGACTTTATCTGACCCCGGAAAAAGACTGTCTCAAGAATTACATACAAAGAGACAACAAAGGGCCGGATTTGAATTCAACGAGCATACATACCTGACTAAGGTGAGCTAGCAGACGATCCTCAGCCACACCAGTTGAGACATTAAGCTTCAGCAAAGGCTTCAACCTCTCATCAGCACGACAGGCCCCCATAACCTGCATATCCAGCGCTCGTATCCACTGCAGAACCCCGTCCTCCCTAGAACTCCCTTGTAGCAGCAGATCTTCATCACCATCCTCCACCAAAACCTCCGTTAACCTCCTCATAATTGACGAACTGCCGCTGGCCAGAGTTCCAGAACCGCTCGAGGAAACATCAATCGATTCCTCACCATCGGAATTTTGATCAACGTCATTTATCCTATGATCATTCATGAAATGACGTTCCCCCGGATTAACCATTTTCCTCTCAAATTTCTCAATTTAACTAACGCTAACTCCGTTCAAAAATCCGAAATCGATTAAGAAACCCTACTAGATATTTCCTTCAGCAGTCCAAATTCGCTTCCACAACCAAATCTCCGGAATATATGCGGACGGAAACACAAATTCAATTGAGACAAAAATCTAGCAATCACCGAAGGAGAAATGAAATCAGATTTTAGAAGATCCCTCTCACAGAAAATCGCACCCTTGGCGAAACGAGAAGTCAAGCGAGCATCACGTTACATTTATAGAGGAAAAACATATGGACAGCACACGGACTAGAAAACTATCTTTCAAATTCGTTAAATGGAGGACTGAGGTCCGGAACTAAACCACACGTATACAATCATGCAGGTTAAAGTACACATCAGCAATGCATAGCTGTGGGGCCACTGGATGCCCGTGGGGCCCGCAAGGTGCAGGGGTACCGTCTCATTGGCCAGTATATGAACTTGATAATTTGAGATGAGGTTGGAGGCTCGTTTTAATAAATTTTATAGAACATTTAGGGTAAAATACACTTTACCCCCTAAATTATTGTTAATGTAATATTCATCCCTTAAACTAATAACTATGACACTTATTTTTTTATAATTAAATTTTTGAATAATATTATCCTTATATTATATATAGAATTCAAAATTTTCTTTTTCTAATAATTTTGTATTTTAAATTTAATTAAAATTTTCTTAATTAAAAAAATATTTTTTAATTATAATAAAAAATATATAATATGTGAATTAAATAGTTTGAATTTTATTATATTTTACAGACTCAAAGTTAAGTAACAATGAGTACTGAAAATACACAAAAAAAATTCATAAAAAGATTTTATTAATTTGGTAATAGAATTAAGTTATTAATAATTTATTCTTTTAGATAAAAATAAATAATTAAATAGTTTTTTAAATATATTTTCTTTAAAATATATAATAAAATATTTATATATATTCATTTTTTTCCTAAAAATATTTAACTTTTAGGTAAGCATATATATATATATTATCAATTTCTTTTAAAAAACATATATATATGAATTGTTGGTTATATTATATTTATTGTGTATCTATTATACATATATAAATTTATAATCCACGTTAATTTAAATTCTTCCTTTATTAAATGACAATTTGGTGATAATTTAATGTACAAAATATTAAAATATATTGTGAATAATAAAATCATTCAAATCATGAGGGATATTTTTGTCCAATCAAGAGGGTGAGTGTTACATTTATCAATTTAAGGACATAAATATTACATAGGAAATAGTTCATGGAGATAAAGTGTATCTTACCCAAATATTTATTTTAATGGATTAAGTATAAAAAAAAGTGTGGTATTTGTTTTGTATGATAAATTTTATTGAGCAAAGACAAGATAAGGGGATTGAATGTTTTTGGTTTGGTGGTTGGGACAACAGACCAGAAAATGTGTGTCATTGCAATCACTTGATGAGATAACTCGCAGTGGGGACTACTTTGCCAGCATTCCGTACAAACATTTGAACCTTATTTAGGACAAATGCAATAACACATAAAGTCGTAGCTCTAAATTTTTCAACTTAGTGAAGAGCCTCATTTGCCTGTGATGTATACCAGCATAATATATTGTGAGCGCTTCATCAACCAAGTGGTATAGAGAGCATCTATATAGTTTTCTGGCATGAATATTTGATCAACAATTTTGTGATCTCATTTATTGCTTTTGGGTTGATAAAGGCTGCAACACAGACATTTTCAAGTCCATCTGAAAGGTGAGTAAGAGCTTTGAAGGTACTTAATCTGGGGATTCATAGATCATGCCATACTAGGATTTGGTTACCTACGCCACCCTCCACCTGCGTCCTGTTTGGGTTACATCCTTGGCTTTAAATGTTGATCTCCATATGATTGAAGGTCCTGAGCCAAGTTCGCAACAAAGAGGAGATGAATCCGGGAGTTACCTGATAACTCTGCAATTATAATGATTTTATAGCAATTTAATCTTCCTTTTTAGGCCAAAATATTCCTAATTGTGTGATTTTATTGCATATTCAGCAAAAAGGAAGATTACAAGGACGTTTCTGCAAAATTGACAAAGTGCGCCCACGTTTAATGGAGTAGTCAACTCGGGATAAGGATAAGCACGAACGATTTCCCCAAGAGATAAAGGAATCAAGTGTTTAGATTTAGAAAGGATTCTTTTAAGCTTATCTTTTGTAATCTATTTACCTTTTTAGAGTTTATCACGTATCTATCCCCCACTACGTCTAGATTCGTAGGGGACTTTTATTATAAATAGGGGGATCTCTTCATTAGAAGACATTCAGTTTTTATCTTAGAACTCTATAGAATTCTCTGTTCATCTCTTCTCTTTTATTTTATTTTACTACCGGAATTAATGGAATTCCACTTTATAGTGTGTTCTTCCATTAACATGTCCGGCTAAATTCCTTATTTTCTGGTTAAGGTATGGTGATTGCTTGATTTCCATTATGTTGTGAGATCTAATCTGCGTTCTACACTTGTCAAGCAAATATTCATGTTATTCTCTGTGCTTTAATTACAAATGTCTGATTTATGAATGATTCGGCCGGTTGTTCATTATCAAGAAGGTTTGCTTAGCTAGTTGAACTTTATAAATCCGTGTAATTGTTTATTTAGTTCAATACTTAGTGGCAACGTAGCATGATTAGTTATGTCACAGTATTTAATTATGTTATGGGGAATGCATGATCTAGTTTAAACGAATTGTCCTCGTAGGAGTTTGTTGATTAGAATCAGGCCTTTCTAATTCTTAATGCTGTTAATAGATTAAATCTTGTGGACGTTCCCAAGGTTGTCTGTTAATTAGAGATCTAGCCAACGGTCGTACCTTGGCTAACGAAAAGGTAAGGAAAGGTGAGGTTGTTAGGTCGTACCAACGACCATAACTGGTTTATTTGTCCATACATGTGTTATTCTTGCATCAATGATCAACTCACAAGAATCAAGCATAATCCTAGCCTTAACCGGAAAATATCTCTCTCATATCTCTATCAGGTATTTTTAATTATTTAGTTTTTAATCACTTCTATTTATCACAACCTTCCCCCCATTATCTTCTATTTTCTCAAAGAAATCAACTTAAAGCCAATCTCTGTGGATCGACCCTACTCCCACTTTCACAAGTGTAGTAGGAATTATTTTTGGTGACTTCGACACTCATCAAATTTTGGCGCCGTTGTCGGGGATTGGCGTTTTTAAGTATATTTCTTTATTTTTAGTTACCTGATTTTTATCACCATTAATGCCAAGGTCTTCTCGTACAGGTGAATTGGTATACGACCCCGAAATCGAAAAGACCGCACGAAAACTTCGTCAGGAGACTAAGCAACAACTGGAAGGAACATCCGCTCCATACGAAGATAAAGAAGACCCAACTTTTGAGTTTGAAGAATCCGTAAGCGAATCCGAAGAAGAGACGATGGCTTTGATCCCTGAAAGATCGATCAATGACATGACGTCACCCGATCTAAACCAGCAGCTACTGTGCATTGAATACCCCGACTTAGAGGTAGATTTTGAGCTGAAATCTGGATTAATTCATTTACTTCCTACTTTCCGTGGTCTCGCAGGTGAAGATCCACATAAGCATCTGAAGGAATTCCATGTGGTGTGTTCCGGAATGCGACCACAAGGCATAAGCGAGGAACAAGTCAAATTGAGAGCATTCCCCTTCTCTCTCGCCGATCAAGCGAAAGATTGGTTGTATCTCCTACCTTCAGGATCCATTACAAGATGGAACGATCTCAAAAAACAGTTCCTTGAGAAATACTTCCCTGCCTCAAGAGCCACAACAATCCGGAAGGAGATCAGCGGAATTCGACAATTCACGGGAGAAAGTCTTTTCGAATATTGGGAAAGATTCAATCGACTAGTGGAGAGTTTCCCCCATCATCAAATCCCGAACCACCTGTTGATCCAGTATTTCTATGAAGGTCTATCAAATATGGATAGAAAACTGATAGATGCGGCAAGTGGTGGAGCATTGTTCGACAAAACCCCCACCGAGGCGCGTAAACTAATCTCGACTATGGCGTCCAACACGCAACAATTTGGGGTTAGACATGATGATCCACCTAGGAAGAGCAACGAGGTAAGTAATCTTGAAGAACGTTTAAGTCAACTAACAACTGTTGTTGAAAAAGTTGTTGCAAATATTTATCAACAAGTCAAAGCATGTGGTATCTGCACCTTAACGGGACACGCCACCGACATGTGCCCAACTCTTCAAGAATCAACTACCGAACATGCCAACGCCGTAGAAGGATTCGCGGGACAACAACAGAAAAGATATGATCCTTTCTCCAACACATACAACCCCGGATGGAGGGACCACCCGAATCTGAATTACGGCAACCAACACTTTCAAAAACCTCAATACCGACCACCTCCACAGCTTAACCCCACGCCAAACACATCTCTCGAAGACATAATGAAAGCGTTAGTGACCAACACACAACAATTTCAGCAACAGACCCAGGCGAATTTCCAACAATTCCAACAACAGACACAACAATTTCAACAACAGACTCAGACGAGCATTCAAAATCTAGAATCTCAAATCAGTCAATTGGCGTCGTCTATTGGTAAGCTAGAGTCTCAAGGTAAGCTACCTTCTCAATCTGTCATTAACCCTAGACAAAATGTTAGTGCTATTACGCTTTGTAGTGGAAAAGAATTGCAGGAATATGTGAACGAAGATGACACCAAACGTGGGCTCGGTGTGAAAAGAAAGCCAGAAAAAGAAATTGAGGTCCAACAAGAACAAACCAAACACGAAGTGGACCATCCGCAGCCTTTGGTAACTAGACCACCATTCTCAGAAAGATTCACCAAAGCGAAGAAGGAAGAGGAGGAAAAAGAGATCCTTGAAACGTTCCGCAAAGTGGAGGTAAACATCCCGCTGCTCGATGCCATCAAGCAAATACCCCGATACGCGAAATTTTTCAAAGAATTGTGCACTAGCAAGGGTAAACTCAAGGGAAACGAACGAGTAAGTATGGGGGAGAACGTCTCCGCAATTCTCCAACGAAAATTACCCCCAAAATGCAATGATCCAGGTACGTTTTCTATCCCTTGTAAAATTGAAAAAATTAGAATAGAAAAAGCGATGTGTGATTTAGGTGCCTCTATCAATATTATGCCTCTTACTATATATGAATCTTTGAATGTTGGCCCATTGAAAGAAACGGGGGTCATTCTTCAACTTGCCGATCGTTCTGTAGTTTACCCCGAAGGAATTCTTGAGGATGTACTTGTGCAAGTTAATGAATTGGTTTTTCCTACTGATTTTTATGTGCTTGATATGAGGGGGGATATTTCTCCCAATTCTACATCCATCTTACTAGGAAGACCATTCCTTAAAACCTCAAAAACCAAAATTGATGTTGATGCCGGAATTCTTTCTATGGAATTTGATAATGAGGTTATGAGTTTTAAAATTGATGGTGCCATGAAATATTCTAATGATGTGCATTCTATTTTTCTCATTGATTCTATTGATCCTTTATTGCCAAAAAATGCTATGTTCAATGGTAGAGGAGCATTCAAGACAACAATTGTCAAAAGATCGAGTCGAAGAACTTACAAGAAAAAAGTCTTTCATGACAAAATAAGTTCAAGGAAGAAGTCATCCATGGACTACCAAGTTCCCCTAAATCCACACCATCACCGGGTGCATTACATAGAAGAAGTGGATTTAGAGTGTCCAACTTATTCAAGTTGAGGCACAGCAATGTCTAGCCAAAGACATTAAAGAAAAGCGCTGCATGGGAGGCAACCCATGAATTTCTATCCCTTCTCTTTTTCGTTTCATTTTATTTTAGTTTTAGTGTTTTTATTCAAACTTTGCGAAGCGTGCCCACGCTTAGTCGCACTTCGTAGGCTGTTATTTACGTTCATCTATCTTCATCTATTTATTTATTTTTATTTCTTCATTTTCTTTTTAAAAAAAAAATTAGAAAATCGAAAAAAAAATCAAAAGAAAATCTTTCCACTTTTATTCATATATTTTACCAAGATTTTCTTTGACTTCATCTTTATCTTCATTAACTCTCTCTCTCACTTTCTCTCACAGCAACTTCACCTACCACCAAGATCTCTCTCCCTCATATCCACCGGAAGTTGCCGCCATCATCTGCCACCAGCCCAACCACGCCATGAACTCTTCGTGGCATGCACTCAGGGACGCTTCCTTAAGCTCTCTCTCATTTTAATTTTTAATCCTTGAGTTGCATGTCAATGTCCACATTGAGGACAATGTGAATTTTAAGTGTGGGGGTGTGGTTGTTGAGCTTATACATGATAATTCTTGGCATGATAAAACACTTTCAATTTTGGACTAATCTTGGTTTGATGATGTTATGTGTAAGAAGAATACATGTTTTATGCTTGAGGATAATTCACTAGTTGAAAGCTTATTTTCACCAAAATGACTTGAGTTAAAATCTTTTGATATAGGATTAGTGGACTAAAACACACCTCGTGAGATTTTGAGCTTGATATGTCCATAAATAAAAAAAAAAAAAAATCTTCATTCTTTCTTGAGAAAATAACACTTCTATGGCTTTGTCTTCCTAGAACTTGCCTTGAACCACATCGAGGCCACACAAATGTGCATTTATCTGGATATGATAAAGGCATTAGAAATCACTTTTAGCCTTCTTTAACCACCCAACACATTTTTAACATTAGAGAACCCCTTTGAGCCTCTTGACCTATTTTGTTGAATAACCCGTCATATACAAATCTATCCCGTCGATTGTTTAAAACTTAAATTTTGATCCCTCTAAGAACTATTAGAGCATCAAGGGAAATGAGTTTATGTTCAAAAGAACAAGTTCTCAAAATGGGAGATTTTCAAAACCTTTGTGATTTACATGCTTAAAAGATGTATCTCAAAATGAGTGTGGGGGTTCCAAAATTATGTTCTTCTTTACTTTGTGGGAACCGAAATCAATTGTCTTGATCTATGCCTATCACAAAAAAATGGAAAGGAGAAAAAAAGAAAAAAAAAGAAAAAAAAGAAAAAAAGAGAAAAAAAAATGTATGAACTCTCCAAAATGAATAAGAAAGGCATAGTTCAAGGAATTGTCGAAAGATCTTGAAGGGAGATGAGTAAACTTTGAGAGCTTCGAATTTGTATGAACTCTCCAAAATGAATAAGAAAGGCATAGTTCAAGGAATTGTCGAAAGATCTTGAAGGGAGATGAGTAAACTTTGAGAGCTTCGAATTATTGTTCACTCAAATTCTTTTGGTGTTCTAATTAGTTTCTTGGAATTTAACCTCATTATCCTTTTATCCTACCCCAAACCAAAGCCTCATTACAACCAAAATAAAAGACCTTTTGACCCTTATATGTGCATATTTCAAAAGTGGTGGAGATGTGGTGTATAGGCAAGCCTATGGTGAAGCATTGTCATAGTAAGTGTCGAGAGATACACTTGAGCCATATATACACTTGAGAGAATGGAAAGTGGAGAGAAAATAGTCCACTAGTTTTTTGCAATTGGTTTTGATAATGGTTATCATGTGAAAACTTGTTTGATACATGTTGAATTATCTCCTTCATAAAATATGTCATTTACTTTGCACATGATTACAAATTGCCTTGAGTAGTTTAAAATTTGGAGGGATTTTTGAATACATCTTGAGTTTGCTCGAGGACAAGCAAATGGCTAAGTGTGGGGGTATTTGATAACTCTGCAATTATAATGATTTTATAGCAATTTAATCTTCCTTTTTAGGCCAAAATATTCCTAATTGTGTGATTTTATTGCATATTCAGCAAAAAGGAAGATTACAAGGACGTTTCTGCAAAATTGACAAAGTGCGCCCACGCTTAATGGAGTAGTCAACTCGGGATAAGGATAAGCACGAATGATTTCCCCAAGAGATAAAGGAATCAAGTGTTTAGATTTAGAAAGGATTCTTTTAAGCTTATCTTTTGTAATCTATTTACCTTTTTAGAGTTTATCACGTATCTATCCCCCCACCACGTCTAGATTCGTAGGGGACTTTTATTATAAATAGGGGGGATCTCTTCATTAGAAGACATTCAGTTTTTATCTTAGAACTCTATAGAATTCTCTGTTCATCTCTTCTCTTTTATTTTATTTTACTACCGGAATTAATGGAATTCCACTTTCTAGTGTGTTCTTCCATTAATATGTCCGGCTAAATTCCTTATTTTCTGGTTAAGGTATGGTGATTGCTTGATTCCCATTATGTTGTGAGATCTAATCTGCGTTCTACACTTGTCAAGCAAATATTCATGTTATTCTCTGTGCTTTAATTACAAACATCTGATTTATGAATGATTCGGCCGGTTGTTCATTATCAAGAAGGTTTGCTTAGCTAGTTGAACTTTATAAATCCGTGTAATTGTTTATTTAGTTCAATACTTAGTGGCAACGTAGCATGATTAGTTATGTCACAGTATTTAATTATGTTATGGGGAATGCATGATCTAGTTTAAACGAATTGTCCTCGTAGGAGTTTGTTGATTAGAATCAGGCCTTTCTAATTCTTAATGCTGTTAATAGATTAAATCTTGTGGACGTTCCCAAGGTTGTCTGTTAATTAGAGATCTAGCCAACGGTCGTACCTTGGCTAACGAAAAGGTAAGGAAAGGTGAGGTTGTTAGGTCGTACCAACGACCATAACTGGTTTATTTGTCCACACATGTGTTATTCTTGCATCAATGATCAACTCACAAGAATCAAGCATAATCCTAGCCTTAACCGGAAAATATCTCTCTCATATCTCTATCAGGTATTTTTAATTATTTAGTTTTTAATCACTTCTATTTATCACAACCTTCCCCCCATTATCTTCTATTTTCTCAAAGAAATCAACTTAAAGCCAATCTCTGTGGATCGACCCTACTCCCACTTTCACAAGTGTAGTAGGAATTATTTTTGGTGACTTCGACACTCATCATTACCCAACCCTGATCACATCATCTATGAAGAGCATATGTGAGATTTCTAGCAATCCCCACTTAGACTCCACCTCCTGAATCATCCCACTAGATTTGGCATGCTATAATAGTTGATTGAGCGTCGATATGCATAACAAAAATAGAGATAGAGGTTTTCCTTGGCTGCAGTAGTACAAGAATTAGTCCTTTGACTTGAGGAGCCACAGTAATCTTTTGTACGGGGTGGTTGTATCTTGGTCATGGCTAACGTGACTCCATAAATACGTGGTTACCCAAAAACCCTGTATCAGTGCAATCAGAACGTGCATGGAGGTTGGTGTGTTTCAAGAAAAGATCCATTGTTTATTATGAGGTGATGGTGGTCTCCTATGTTTTTTATGTTGTGTACTCTCCAATAGTCTGTAGCGACGGCTGTCGCTCAAATAGGAAAAGGGGTTTTCTATGTTGACTAAGGAGACATTCAAATAGAATAAATACATGGATATCGAAGTTTAAGATGAGAACCGATTACGAATTCCATGCTCAAGACATTGATCGGGAGATGGTTTGATGGAGGGACCGTATCTGTATGGCATACACAACTTACAGGTTCACGATGATTCACCTATTCTTTAGGAAATCAAAGAAATTGTTGCTAAGTAAAAAAGAAAGGGACATAATAGTCACTAATAGCATGATTAACCTAACAATACTCTTATGGAAGCCATTGCCAAGAAGCACATGTTCCAAAATACACCATTCAACTTTATCATACGCGTCGCTAATATCCAACTTTAGTAACATGCGATTATTTTGACCTTTTGAGTTTGTCCTAGGCTATGCAATGGGACTAAGTTATCCAGGTCCTCACCCTGAAGCTGTGGGGCCTATACAATAGGATCCGCTCGGAATCAGGGCGAGTTTTGGGCCCATAAAAGTTCCACCTCCCACTTTTTTTTTTTTAAAAAAAAGAATGTATTTTTATTATTTATAAAATTTCAAATTTAAAGAAAAATAAACTAGACAAGTTTAATCCTTTTGACTTCTCAATCTCTCTCTCACTCAATGCATCATTCTTCCTCGAGATCTAAAAGTTGAAACCTTTGTCGGCTCAAGGCTCAAGCTCAAGTCTAAACTGTTGCCCCACTACACTGCTCGCAGCCAACTTGTGCCCGACGTCCACATGCCCCTTGCCTTTTGTTGCCATCCTGCCTATATCTTGGTTCTATAACTCCGTTACTTTGATTATATGTTCCCTCATTCTATTTCATATTATTTCTCTTGCTTTGACGTAGAAGATATTATTTATTTTACGTTGTATGGGTTTGGAAACAAAGGAAATATTAGTATCAAATGATTAATATACATTTGATATGGGGTGTGTTTGTGTTTTATCTAGGAGATGAATAATATCTTTTTTAATTTTTTGAATCAAACGAGTTTGACCTGTCCGGCCAAAAAATTATTGGGATAGGGTGGGATCCAGGTCTATCCAACTCGATCCCGTACCTACCTGGCTGCCAAGTTTAGTTTGTTCTAAGAAGTGGTTGATCTTATAAGCTATTAGCACATTTTCAATAATAAGTCGATTTGGAATAAATACAAACTATACAGGGAATATGTTATGACCAAATATTTTTTTAGTTGATTAGCTATTGTCTTAACTGTTATTTCATAAATGACATACATAGGCTAATCAATCGGAATTGGGACATGACTTCAGGGGTTTTGCATTTTGAAATATGCATGATGTTGAGTGATCATTTTTAAATAAGTGCAAATTTTTCACTATACTAAGCGCACAATGACAAATATCATTATCAAGAGATGTGAGTAATGCTGAAAAATATTAGAGGCACCTCCTCCGCAAAGTACAGTTCAGTTCATGCCTTCGTCCCTATTGTCATGATAGCCCAATACCTCAGGCCAACGCTTCCATGGTAGGTTGGTTAGATTTAAAAATATCCTCTAGTGTTCTTGAATAATCCATTGCAGCCCCAGAACATCTTTGATATTGCCCGATACATTCTTTAATTTGCTAATGAAATTAGTGCAAAACTGTTGGCTCTCTTTGGAATGAAAGAAACCCGAATTTTGGTCACAATTCTGAAGCCAATGTGTTTTTACTTGCCATCCAAAAGGTCTCTTTTCTAAGATAACTATCTCCAGCTCTTGGTGAAGTTTGTGCTCCAAGATGCAAAATTTTGTTGTTATATGCTCGCCTTGTAAGTATATCATATTAAAACACTATGTCAAAGGGGCAGACTAGATTTACTTTACGCCTCCTCTCTAACTTACATATGCTTAAATGGATCAACACGCTAATTACTATAAACGAGCACTTCATGGGAGGCAACCCACAGGGTTTTAGCTTTTTTATTCTTTTTTCTTGTCTCTTATAAATTCTAAATAATAACTCTTAATTCATTAGCCCGTGACCCACAACTTGTGCAAAGGTTATTTTTGTCTGATAAGACAAATCCCACCGACCCATGTAATAAGAAAAGACTGTTTGATCATACAAAACTTCATGATTTTTATTATGCATCTTCTTTTTATTTATCAAAAAGAAAAAGGGCAAGAAGTTAGGGTTTTGATCTCATTTCTCGCTTCGAGAAATTATTAATACCTGTTGATGTTTGATGAAATTATTTAATGATTGAATGGAGGATTAGAATAGTCAATTTTACCTTTACTATATTTTTTTTATTAAAAAATATTAATTTTTTATTTCAAAAAATAATTTTTCAAATATAAATAAAAATTAATACTTATTATATTATTTTTTAGGTGGCTCAATTTTATTTTGGGCCAAATTTAATTTGTCTATATTAACCAATAAGACATGTATTGATCATGTCTTAACCAATATTTCAATATTTTATTAAGGGTAAATTATATTTTGCCATCTAAATTATGATCGTTTTTTTTACTTTGGTATTTACATTCTTTTTTGCTAACTTATCATTTTAATTTTATGAAATTTTACACTTTGCATTTATAACTGTTTTTCACCAAATTTTTTATCGAAAAAACATCGCATATAGTACATATGCGATATTTAAGAATTATGTGATGTGATACTTTTATATATGGATAGCAAGTGATGTTTTTTCAATAAAAAAATCAATAAAAAAGGGTCATATATGACAAAGTAAATTTTTTTAAAGTAAATATAATAAATTGATATAAAAATTTAGATGTGAAAATATAAAAAAAGATACAATTTTACCGATAAAATGTAAATTACCCATTTATTAATTAATTAAATTATTATAGTTTCCTATTTTGTGGTCCCACGTACCCACTTTTTGCACCTAATCCATATTCCAACATTTTATTTAAATTATTTTAGGATTGAAGGAAAGACGCAAAAAATCTCCTTTCCTTCTTCATACCAAAGCTACAAATCCGCCTACACCCCTGTTCGTCGCGGCACAAGTTCGCACTCGCCACCAAACCTCTCACTCATGGCCACCAGCACCGCCCCTCGGCCGCCGCCGAAGCTCTACGATCTGGATGTAACAGTCGTCTCCGCTAAACACCTGAAGAACGTCAACTGGAGGAATGGCGATCTCAAACCCTACGTGATCCTGTGGGTCGAACCGGAACGACGCCAGGCCACGAAGCCGGACGATTCGGGTTCGACCCGACCCGTATGGAACGAAAGGTTCGTTTTGCCGCTCACCCTTCACCCCAGAGACTCCATCCTCACACTGGAAATCTTCCACTCCAAACCCTCGGAGACTCCGAAACCCTTGGTCGGTGCCCTCCGATTCGAGCTTGGAGATCTCTTGGTTGGCTCCGACGAGTCGGCGGTCCGACTCAGGACGTTTGAGCTGCAGCGCCCCTCCGGCCGTCCCCAGGGCAAGATCCGCCTCAAGCTCTGCTTGATCGAACGCCCTGTGGAGAATTACCATACTACCCCTCCTTCGGGCTATTACTACTCATCTGCCCCTCCAGTGGCTATGCCGTACAGAGGATACACTCCTTCGCCATATACTTCGCCGCCGCCGCCGCCGTCGTCATCTTTGTCTCCACCTCCACCTCCGCCTCCGCAACCCTATTACTCGTACTCCGATCCGCACTCAGGGTACTATTCATCTTATTACTCGCCCCCACCTCCTCACCGGCCCTTTTTCGAAAGGCAGTCAAGCTATGGTGGGCCAGGACCAAGTGCTCCCGTAGATTACACTTCTTATGATTACCAAAAGCGAAGTAGCGGGAAGTCTGGAATGGGAATGGGAATAGGAACGGGCTTGGCAGTGGGAGCAGTGGCAGGAGCAATGGGAGGGCTGACATTGGAAGATGGCATTAAGTATGAGGAAGAGAAGATTGCTGACAGAGTGGAGAATGATTTGGCTTCTACTGCAAGGGATGATCGATACAGTGAATATCGAAGTGATTATTGATGTAAGCTTTGATTAATTCTAACTTGTTTGCTCTAGAATGTGGTTGTGTTGAAGTATGTATATAAAGTTTCTTGTCTTTCTGCTGAATTTCGTTTTAATATATGTATTGATTCATGTATATGAATTTCTATGTTGCAAGGAGTAAACTTTATTCTACTTAATTGCCTTGCATTTCTGAAAGCCTTTTTGTTCCTTATAATTGGTTTGACCCTCTGTATGAACCTTGTTGATATTGTAATTCCCTGAACTCTACCCGTTTCTTGTTATCTGATTGTGCATTTCTGCTAAACTGCGTTGTGGCTTTGAGGTTCAAAGTATTAGTCATGAGTTCAATTTAACTTGTTCTTAGACTTCATTGTAGTATAATACGGTACATTAGCCAAAACTAGAAGGCTTGATCTGTTATATTGGACATTTGAGCCCCTTACCGCATGGCTACTATATTAACCTCTTTAATGGTTGCCCCTGGCAAAGGCATAAACCATCTTGTAGTTTGATATAATTTGTCCTTTATGCTGTCCAAATTAAAGTTCATAAGTATTCTTTTTCTCATACATGCTTAAACATATTATTTGGCAGTTGTTGTGTCTGGTGATTATAGGAAAACTTACATGGAAGGCGTGTCGAGTCTTATTGAGCTTTGCGGCTTTGATATATTTTAGGTTATCTCAAACTGTTGGAGTCAGTATAAGCTGTTGGGGTAATGAGTTTTGTCATCTTTTACTTTTGTATAGTGTTAATGTACTGTTTCATTTGAATAAGGAGTTCCTTTTATGTTGTGTCTTCATGCTTGTAAAAGTATGCTGCATGAGTATCTGATTGTTTGGTAAAAGAAAAAGAAGTGTCTGATTGTTTGGTCAAAACCTTCTTTGCTGGACTGCTGAACTGACGGAAACTTCAGTTTCTCTCACAAACCTCTCTCTTCGTTGCCATAGTCCCCCATAGAATGTACTACATTTTAATGGTACAATATAATACTGGACTGACTGGTAAAATGAAAGTAAATCGTATACGAGCATATTCATCCAACATTATTTTCTGTTGACTAATTTTGCACATTTAGATGTTACACTCTTGCTGGTGTCGCCAATTCGTGCTTGCTACTTGGCAACATCAAATGTACTCATCTTAGCCTACTTGAAACTCATTTAACGGCAATGTGACTTCTAACTACGACATTCTAGAACTCTATCTATTCCTTGACAGAAGCATTTCCAATGCGCAGATCTTTTTGCTCAGCCATTTTACAGATAAATGATAGTGTTTAATTTGAACAAACTTGAGTCAAAATCTAAGAAAAAATTTAAACAATTAATTGATTCAAATCTTTCAAATAAGGATCTCCTTTGGCTTTATGTGGATTTTGCTGAGAATAGGCAAAGATTTTGATGAAAAATATTGGCGCCCAGAGTTCAGAAGGCTTGCTGCCTCAGCTTGTACTAGTGTCGGATCTTCTTGTCAAATGTTTTGCTATGCGTGTTGTCTAGGTTAATTTTGGAGCCACGGACAAAATAGAGCATTGGGTTTGGGGGTAGAAATTGTTATAGATATTGCCCTGCCCCCATGCCTCTTCGCCCTTGTAGTTTCCCTTTTGCTGCCCCTCCTCCCTACCACCATCTGCATCACCCTTTGTTTGAACTTCTTTCAGCGCTTGCAGAAGGCGCACCTTAGAGCGCAGCGTCCTGCAGTAAGGTGCGCCTTTCCGCTGCATTAGCAAAGCCCAGTGCCGTTTTCTAGAGATGGCGCTGGCTTCGCCGTGTGCCATGTTATGTGCCTTTAATAACTATGGTATTGATGAGTGTCAGATCTTTCTATAAAAAAATATGGTGGAAATAACTTGCTCAATCAAATTAGACATCTTTTGGCATAGTGTAGTGCTACCTCACAAAATTTTGAAGTGTCGTTTTAGACACAACAAAAAAAATATTGTGAATCACTAAGTATCTTTGTCATTTTGTAGAGTCACCTGACTTGGTGTGTACCTTAGTCACAATGTAGAACTCGCATATTTTACTTTACACTCAGTTTTCTGTGATCAATATATTATTAATGACTGTATGGTGAAATGTTCCTCCATGAGTTTTGGGATGAATCCTAGATGCCTCCCTAAGTCTTTGGACAGTTTCATAGACTTTCTTGGTCTTCTTTGACTGTTTCTTGGGGATTACCGGATTTCTGGATTATGTTTAAATTTTGGCAAGAAAAACACAATTTCTCATAAAAGATTGTATAAACAGTCAATTTATGACGAACTTAGAGTATTCTGATTTAAATTGAAATAAAAAAAAGATCAGTCATCACAAGCACTGATGAAGGATTACTTGAAAAGTTTAGGCTTGGTGATTTCTTTAAGAAATCAAAATGTATTCAGCAATAAGCATCTTAATTCCCCTCCCACACAAACAAAATGATGTTTGTAAGATGAGAATGCAAATCTAACTTGTAGTTCTACCTTGATTTTATTTAATTTGAACTACCTTTTAGCATATTCAGTAAATTTTCATAGGGCTTTTGGCTTTCAAAGGATAAAGTTGCTTGTAAAGTAAATGTTTGTATGCCCCTTTCTCAACGAGCTTATCTTCATATTTTAAGCTACAGTAAAATTTGATACGAAAACAGTTGCTTCCTTCAGTAATGGTAATATTAGTACTATAATTATGTTATGTTAGCGTTATTTGAATATTTTGTTTAATTAACTCTTATCTTCAACTAATATGTTAGTTACACTTATTAAAGCAGAGAGAGCATATTATAGTCAGAAGGGTAAGAATGCCATTTAAATAACTTAAGAGAACAGAGAACAAATTTGCAAAGTAGTTGAGGCTTTTCCAATACATGGCAGGATGATGGAATTTCCCTCAAGTATGGAAGGTAAGTGGGGGAAATCCTCATTACTTGGTGCATTGCCCTCAGCTCTGTGGTTGCAGCAATGGTATTAATGTGATAGGGGTTGTATGATGGAAGCTCAAATGGAGTGGAAGTGAAAGCATAGGGGTGTGGGTATAATTGCAAGCTGAAGCTTGACGTTCTCTTCCAAACCACCCTCATTTTAGCCTTTAATTGATTGCCATCAGTGTTTATCTTCTGCCAATTAAATAATTCTAATAGGCAACTGTATACCTTAATTAGAGTTGGTAGGTGCAAGTTGGGGAAGTTTGTAATGACATAATGGAACCGGAAAGGCATCTCTCATTGCCTGTCTCATAATCATTTGATTCTAGAGACTAGCTCTGCGTCCTCCTCATCCGCTGATCCAGTTTGTCCTTTATATTTTCGTGCTTTTCTACATCTGCGTTTAGTATCTCTCATAGTGTTAGCATATTATGGTCTCGTGTTCAGTTCCCTTAAACGAATGCTCTGACTCGTGGCCTTACCATCTGTCTGCTTCTTATGTTAATTTGTTGTAATGGAGTGGAGTTGTCCTTAATCATTTAGAAGGCTATGGATCACAATTCGGTTTTCAAGGTGGGGACCTTGATGATCATATTTTAGCAGAAATGCAAAGGAGGAATGCAGACAAATGCTGGAGTTGATATTCTCTACTGTTTTAATGGAGCTTTTAAGCAATGAAAGCAGTTTTGCTCCAATGTAGTAGATTTGCATCTTCCTTCAGTATATTATGGATTTAAGGTTGCAACTCTTGTCTCTTTTTGGTCTCATTGCAACATTTTATAGGATGTCTTGCAGATTAGAGACAGTGATAAAACAGAATAGGAATAGTTACATGTATACCTCTTAGCCAGTGGTTTCTTTCCGCAAAGTATTTATATTTGTTGAAAAATTATACATACACTCGTAACAAACATCAACATCATTTATACAAATTATCTTTGTTTTTCAAAAATTATACACTCCAAAAATATTAATATTATTATACAAATTATTTCTTTTTTTATTTACTGTCAGGAATGGTTTTTTTAATATATATGTCATTTATCTTAAAATTTTAAATTAATTAATTAATTATTTCTTAACTTCTTCATTTATTATGGTTTTTCATGAATACCTTTTGGCGGTTATTTTCTTTCATGCAATTTTTTAGTTTTCCTACATTAATTATGATATATATTTGTCAATTTTTTAATAAATTAAGATATTTATATTAATTTATTATCTTAATACATACTTTTAGGTACTTTTTAATCTACAAAAACTAATAATAAAATTTATATAAATATTTTATTTTGATTCATTTTTAAAAATTATGCACATACATAGGATGTGCTAATATTTACTAATTATATAGAAAAAATAAGAGGTTGTGTAAATAATAAAAAAATCAGGGGTGTAATGTTGTTATCACGCAATAGAATAATCAAAGTTTGAAGATGAAGAATGTAAATCAGAAGTCCAAAATCTGGTGCTTTTTCAAATTCTAGCCGTATATTTACCCCTTTACAATTGGGCTTGGTTGTGAGAATTATGGCTTTGTTTGTTTTTATGTTTTTACTATGTGTAAAAAGCACAATTCAGTATATCTAAATTAATTTTTATTTATCTTAGACTTATACAAAATAAAAACTAAATATATTAAAATATATGGATATCATTCTAAACACATCAAGATTAGGTTTTTATGGCACCAAAAAGTGAACAAATGAGAATAGGCGTCTGTTGGTGTTGTTCGTTACCAAGCAAGTTGAAGAAACTCGTGTTATTGTATGCCCAGTTTTAGAACTCGGATTCTGCAAATAAATCGAGCCTTGAAGCTTCATCATTGCAGGAGTTGATACATTGATCATGTGTTTGTTTCGCATAAACTGGGCAAAGTAATGTTCCATATCAATTCAATAATGACATTTGAAGGGAAAATTGCAATTTACATCACATCAATGACCCTATTTGTGATTTTAGTCTCATTGTCTTATGTAAGCAGATTTAGACTGAAAAAGAGTTGTAATTTACGTCCCACTATCTATTTTCGTTAAATTGTTAACCAAAAGAGCACGTGCACGACAATGGGTAATGGGACATAAATTGCAAATTTTTTCGACTTGTGGGATTAAATCTACTGAGTCGTAAAACAATGAGATCAGAATCACAAATGAGCTAAATTATTTTTCTGGCGTTTGCATTCGTGAAAACAGTTAAACCTAAAGAATATAATTGAGATAACTACAATTATCTAACCTAGTTTTCTTGTCCCCACAAATAAATAATGCAAAATACATAAATTTGCTTGCTACTCATACCGATCATTAACGACAATTGCCTATAATTGAATTCATTTATAGTAGTAAAACAATTAACATTGAATCAAATTATCCAAATCTATTAATAATTATTATTCCATAAATAATAAATCAAGATAATAGCAAAATAAGATAAATCCAAGACCTTGAAACATAACATTTGATTTCAACGTTTCTCTCTTAAATCAGAGATGAGAATTAGTTATACAATATATTCGTGAAAATATGATCTCAGCTAAGTTCATAAGTTTCTCAAAATGTCTTATAAGATGTTTGATAACTTATAACCTTTTGAAAATCGTTTGATAATTTTTTGAAAACCTTATAAAATATTAAAATAGAATGCTTTGAATTTTATAAGTTTTTAAAAAAATACCAATTTTATCCAATTTTTCGTAAAATATCTCATAATTTTTTTTATATTTAATCTAATAAATAAAAATACACTCGTAATTTTGTTAGTATTTGATACAACCCCATTCTACCATGGAGCCCAAAGGTGAGGAGACGAAGAAGAGCCCAATGAGTGATAGGCAAACAAAACATCCAGAAGCCCATCAAGATCTTGGACTATTATTATTAAAAACACATTAATTGAATAAGAAAATATCTATATGGTATTTAAAAATTTATAACACAATTTTTCTCAATGTCCAAAAACATGATAATGTGTAAGGTTATTTATAAAATATGGTTCAGTAAATAAACTTAGTAAAATAATTCAATTTTAAATTTTTATCTCACACCACAGTTTTTTTTAGGCTGCCAGGGACTGCGTGTGTTCAACGATTAGTAAAGTCAAATCAAAACTGCTACAATATCCCAAGTGAAGATTATTTGCTTCAAATTTCGATCCAAGAGCTTGAAGTGCATAATTTTTCTTTAAACTATGGTGTCAAGACTTGAAAATTATAAATATTCGCGGTTGTAGAACTTCGTTATGACAAAGAGTTTCGGACTGAGTCCTTCTATTTTGCTGTGTATTGTGATTTGTGTCTTGTGTGTTGTATGGATGCAATGATTTGTTGGATGGTGAATGCCCATTTTCATAGGTGTGTGGGTAGGATTTTAGGTGGTTGGGCCCACTTTTGTCGGGATTTAACACCACAGGATTTGTTATGGACTAGTGTCCATACGGACCGTATTTGAATATAATTTGATCAATTTAATCAATTCAAAATAAAAAAAAATAATCTTATACTTTTATCTTGAATCAATCGATCAAGGTGCCTAAAATCCAAATTTAATATAAACACTCATGCAAATTTTTTTAATTTAAAATTCAATTATTAGCCAATTTACATCGGGTCTTTTAAATGTATTTTATTCTAAATTTTTTTTAGTGTCAATAATATGTATCCTAATTTTTTTTTTTTGTAACACTTTTATTCAACTTTTACTTGTCACTAATATTTTCTAATAACAACCTTTTCAAAACAATTATCACTGTTAAAATTATAATTCATTGTTATAAAATATTTTTTTTAATATTTAATAATATAATCAATGATAGAATCTTTCATCTAAATTTTGTCGATAAAACTTTTTTCCTAGTGTATATTATCTAAACTATTTATAAAAACAAATTGTGGTACTTATGAGTTGCTTTTCCCTCGACACGAGAAATGAGTAAAAAAAATTATTGTAAAAAATAAAATAGTAAATTATCCTTTATGTTTTGAAAAATGAAACAAATTATCCCTTTTCTAAACCATTGGCAGGGTGATAATTTAATTTATATTTTTAAACAAAAGGGGCTAATTTGTCAATTTTTGATTATTTGCTCATTTCATATATCACAGGGAGGTAAATTGCATTTAATCCATTTGTAATATACAGAGATAGACACATGTAATCTATTTCATTTATAGGGTACTTTATATTAATATCCTTGAGTAGAAGTCGAATTAAATAAATATTTTCTATCATTTATAAAATTATAAGTGCATTTTTTGAATTTATAATAATAGTTAACATCGACATTTTTTTTGTTTTTGTAATTATAATAATAGTTCACATCGACATTTTCTCAAAGGCAAAAAATTCACACAAATTCCCTCTAATATAAATTACAATGACACCCCTTTAAGGACTGAACTCATAATTCTTCAAAAAAAGAAAAAAAAAATATAGAGAGTAACTTAACTACATCTAATTTAAAGAGGTCTCGACGTAATTTATCATAACTTTTATATATGTGAGGGTTCATACTCTGACCATGTTTACTAACTAGATAAAAAGGTGATAGATAAATATGGGATTACAATAGTGATTTATTTGATAGGATAATTTTATATTTTTGTTTATTTAAGATGATAAAAATTATTATTAAAAATTGATAAAATAATCCCACACATATCAAAATGGATTTAAAAAATTGATTGTTCAAGCCGTTTACCAAAATATTCATAAATAAGACAAAAAAGGCACAAATATCGATCTTTGCTCAAGTCTTCCTCTACCTTCTTTCTTTTTCGTTACTGCAACATATCATGTCATATCCGTCGTTTACGAGCTTGGGTGAATTATAATTCACTCAATATAAATTAAATTATAACCCATATCTTATTCTATTTAAAAATTGATAATTTCAGACTCCATCAACTAATCCCGTGTTGAATATTATAAAAGTAAACAAATAATAAACATGACCAAATAATAAAGCTAACACAAGGTGAGCTACATAGTTTTTTCTTCATATATATGTACAAAAGTACCCAAATCTTTATTTGGATCAAATGATGACAATAGGACAAGCAAATGCCCACCATGGAAATTGCTTTGACCACTAAAGTGAAAACTCATCATTCTTCCCATATCCAATTTTTTCTAATTAATTTATATGATATTAAAGTGTGATAGAATATCCGAACGACATAAATTTTTGGATAAAGGTGTCAAATTCATGCAGGGGATTCCGTACTTGACAAAAATTCTTCCTATATCTTTGTGCTAGACAAGTTGACATCAACCATCAATTGTCTCCTCTCCTCACTCATATATTCCCCTTTTCTGATTTACATTAAAATTTTTATTTCAAAACAAAAATAGATAAATTGTGCAATACAAAAAATGAAATAAAATAAATTAGGTGATAGTTAATATATT
Organism: Sesamum indicum; assembly: GCF_000512975.1. Classification (NCBI taxonomy): domain Eukaryota; kingdom Viridiplantae; phylum Streptophyta; class Magnoliopsida; order Lamiales; family Pedaliaceae; genus Sesamum; species Sesamum indicum. The sequence continues at coordinate 13,189,247 of NC_026148.1, read as the reverse complement.
ATTAATTATATGTATAGTAACACAAATTTTATTTTATCACAATATTGAATTTCATATGTAGGACCATTATTTATGTAAAAATTGCAACCAACAAGAATAAGGCCAAAAAGTTGTTCATAAAATCACCGATAAAGACAATTAGTGACATATAGATAACGACGGTTTAATGATAATAAATAACTTTTGTTGCTATACTGTGTTGTCACTAAATTGTGATTATAGATTTACCGCAAATAATTATCTGTTATAGCAACTTTACATGGAATGATTGTCACTAATAATTGTACAATTACAAGAACAAGATCAAAATTACTGTCACTTGATATAAGTTTTTTAGTGACAACTAAAAATTATCACCAATATTATATTTTACTATATTATTTAAAATTCTATTGCATCTTCTATTATTTAATAAGTACACATTCCGTGTATAATATATATTTTTTTAATAAAACAAATAACATAATTTTTATACTTATAACATATATATATATATATATCACACATATAAAATAAAAAATATAATATGATTTGAAATAAAAAGAATTGAATTGATTCCAAACCCTTTTTTTGGATGGCTATCATTGACACTATGAAAGCAAATAATCAAAACATTAGATGCCGTGCAATGTATTTCTCCTAGAAAAGAGTTTGAGTTGTTAACATTAATGTACTAATACTTGTAAGATTCGTATATTCAAAAAAGCTACACTTTATTTTTAGTATATTTAAGTGCATTTATTCTTGCAACCCTTATCCTCCTTTTTGTGTGCTCAATTGACTCTTGAAAGAGATCCACAAAATTATACCATCGTGCATGAATCTAGCTATCATCTTGTCCACGAAGTTTTGTTTGAGTGGTAGAATTGACGCCTCTTAATAAAATGATTGTGGGTTTGAAATATTAAAAAAAAATGTAGGTATATAGTCTGTTTTTATAATTATTTTTTATTTTTTTAACAAATTTGTTTTGAAAAATAACGATGTATAGAATCAACTTTTGAATTTAATGTATTAAATTATCCAATGATCGAATACTACAAAATGAAAGAATTATGTAATAAGCATAATTATGTATAAAATTTTCATTATTTAGAAACAATTGATGAATCTTATGTAGTAATAAGCGCCATAGCGACAATATTTGTGTTATTATAGACATATCACTAATTATTTATAATAATAATTTATTATGCGTGATTCTTGTTATTAATATTTATATTCAGGTGGATCATATATATATATGTATATATATCTTCGGTTTAATTTTAAAAATGTTATTTGAATTTTTTTTTTATTAATATTATTTTTTCGTTTCGGTGTATAAAAGCTGCAAAATCAACAAGATGCAACTTTGTTTGATAAGACAGGTTCAGTATGTCATAGTGAATATGATTCACATGGTCTTCTTGTTGTTCTTGATTTGATATCAGATATTTGTCTTCATAGGTGTGGTGCAATGGAAGTCTTGGTTGAATATTATGTCATACTTTGAATTTATCCAATATTATTGGATTATTGGAAGATGATGAAAATTCTTAGATGAATAGAGTGTAATTAGGAGTGATAAATAAGTCGAGTTGATTTGCAAAACTTGATTTAAAACTCGACTCCTGCACGAGTTTTATAGGTTCACTACAGTAGAAGGAAAAAATTCATGTAAAAAATAAAATAGCAAATTATCTCTTGTGTTTTGAAAAATGAAGCAAATTACCCTTAATCTAATTTGCTTTATTTTTTGAAATACTGAGAGGTAATTTGCTGTTTTCTTTTTTCGTAGGAGGTATTTGCTCATTACACATATCACAGAAGGTAAATTGCATTTAACCCCTTTAATATGACTAAGCCCAAGCTTCCATGCGTATAAAACCACCGAAACGGCAAATGCCAAGTAAGTAATTCATCTTACATTCAATTGCATTGAATTTCATTCCCGAACTGATTTTTATTAACTTAAGTATCAAAAAACTATCACTGTGATCTACCCAAAATAGAGCTAAAACTGTGTAATGACCAAGAATCAAAACTCAAAATAGTGCGTGATGGCATAGCATGCACGGGTATAATTTATCTATACTAGTGGAAAATTCGTAGGAGTCTTAATTAGCTTGCTCATAGACAAAGACGAGTGAGGAATATGAGTCCAAGTTGATGATGGGACTAAAAGGTTCCAGGTGAATGGGTCTTGAGCAGAGGGTATCTAATGTTGTCACGACATGCTTGTCCTTCTCTTCCATGATTCAGCAACTCTGTTCAGGGACAACTTTTGATCCTCACTAGCTGCTGAGGATTGAGGATTGGACTGCTATATTATCATTATCAGAATGTGTGGTGGGATAAAAAAAGAGAAACTAAATAGAAATTACCTGGAGGACCTATCCCGCGAGAGTTTATGTAGGCTGATCCAGGTCGAGGTTGTGCTGACCACACGGGTAGTGAAATTCATGTAGAACAAGAGACGGATATATTTTTTAGCGTTTGGATAGACGTAAGTCAAACATTTGGTGTTTCAGTTGCGTGTTTTGATGATGGAACTTCAAACAGTTATAACGTACTTTTAATCCGATTAAAGTTTCAGGTCGTGCCATCCACCATTTCAATAGTTTTTGAAAGGAGAATCCAATCTCTCACCACTTTTGTTGTGAGGGGCTGTCGATTGTTGCACAATTCCATCATTTCGACCAGCGTCAGGTCGATTCTTTATATTTTTCTATTTTTTAGCGAACTTTGCATATTTTCTTTTATTTTATGTAGTTATTTTTTTGGCGTAATATTTTTAAAGAGTATTGCTATTGCAGTGCCGTGTTCTTGGCCGAGTCTCACAAGCTTTTGAGGCAATCCAAATTTTTGCTAGTTCTATGCCTATTCTGCCTAACAAGGATGATGAGTCTTTTTTTTTTAAATAGTTGATAATTCTATCAAAAGAATCATTCAGCAATAAACTATTTTGACTTTTTAAATTGAAGACGTGTTCTCGTTATTCTTTACTTTCAATTGCTTCTACTCCATCAAGAATCCAAGTTGAGTACTGTAAATTAACCTGAGAAAATGGGCACACATTAGGCTAATTAAGAGATCCTCAATTAAAACTTTTCGATAATTGAACCAGTTTCGATATTTTGATTCAAAAATTAATAAATCGAACTTTTCTTTAAAAATATAAGAAATAGCAACACATTTACGTCTAACCCCATCTATTTATTTATAGACCTTTGGTTAGCTCCTTCGTTCGTCCCGCTCACCCGAGGGTCACTCTCTCTCTCTCATCTAACTCCACAAGGGAGCTGGAAAAATTAAATACGTAAACATTAAATATGTAAAAATATGTAATAACACCCAATCCAAACATGAGCTAGAATGGGGATAGTAGATCACCAGGATCCCCAACGGACAAGGGCTTGCCATGTGGTTCGTATATCTTCTAACACATAGGATAGGCTGCAAATAGCAGTGGTAATATAGGTTTCAACTTGATCGTGTAGGCAAACATTTTATATTGATGCAAATATTTTATATTGATGCGGATAAAGAATTTGAGTAGTTTATAGGCTTAATGTCTTTTTTTCCTAACGATGCGCCTTTTTAAAATAAACCCGTGAGGCTCGTACAATTTAGAACAAACAATACCTCGCACAACAGGATACGAGTCGAATCGCAAGCTGCATCACAACTTACAATTGTAACTCAACCCAATTAGCTTTGAGTTGGATTGAGTTAAAAGAATTTTAATTTTGAATCACGTTTAATTAAATTCAACTATATTATGGGTTCAACGTGGGTCCTTACAAGTCCAACATAAGTTTCATCATTTTTTTTTTATTAGTCCAACGAAGGTCTTTTTTAATAGTATTATATAATTGATAAAAAATGTAACTATAGGTTTAAGTGCATTTTTGGTCCTGTAAAAATGTTACTATAAGTTGAAGTGTTTTTTTTGGTCTCGTAATTTATGTTAATTGGCGGTTTCATTCTTTAATTTTTTGAAGACAACATTTTAGTATTACGTCTTATTAATATTTGCAATTTCAATTTTTTTCCCCATCGAATTTCACTCTTCTCGCCCGAGAAATACGTATCCACCTCGCGCTACTTTTTAAATTGGGGCTATTGTTTCTACTGACTTATTTTTGACAGCATTTTTGTCCTTGAACTTTTTAGGATAGTATTCTGACTCTGAATCTTTTTAATTTTTACAATTTCAGCTATTTTTTGGTCGTAATTCACCCTTCTTGCAAGTAGAGGTGAACTCCGATAAAAATAAAATACTGAAATATTAAAAATTAAAAATATGTAGGATCAAAATATATACAATCCTGAAATATTAAAGGATAAAAATGCTAAATTACCTAAATTACAGAACCAAAAATACATTTAACCCAGTTACTATAATCACGAGTTCGACATGAGTTGTGTATTTAACCAACTCTAACTAGATCATAGGTCTTATACGGTTTTTAATGGGTGCTAAATGAGTTTTATCACATTTATTTCGTATTAATTAATCAATTAAATATTATTTTAATTTTATATTATTTTCAAAATTGATTAAAAAAATAAGAAAAGGCCGGCACGTAAGATGTACTACACGTCCTTGGTTGGTTTGTTAACACTAATATAAGTAATCTCATACGATATTATAAATGAGTAAATTATCTTTTTATAAAAAAAAAATTATTTTTCTCTCAATATTTTTTAAAATGCAACAACTTACTCTCCCGTATTTTTTAAAATAATTTATCTTTCTATCTAAGAAGATAAATAAAAGGATTCCCTGTTGGTTCCTTGTACCTTCTAGCACAGTACTGTAGAGGGTGCTACATTTCCACTCTATATTGCAAATCAGATTGCTTGTCCAATAGTAGACTGTTCATTTTATAAAATAAAATAATCGAACTGAGATTTCAGTAAATAAGTCCGGTGCAATATTTTGACAAAAGTGATTATTAAAAACTAACAATATATAATTATATTTCATATTGTAATAACACACATTATATACTAACAATTAATAAATAAGATTTTATAGCAATTCAAAATCTATCACAAGAAAAATAAAAAAAAAAAGAAAAGAAAATCTTATTGAATTGAATCCAATCGTATCAAAATCGACTCATTTTCAACTTGATCTATACATTTGAATTTGTATTAGACTCGACACCTTGTAAGGCCGACCCAACCACCCATTTGCTACATCTAGTTGTACTAAAAATAGTTCACGTGATTACTGTTTGTATTTATTACTTTTCACAATTTGTTTTACGATGTTATGTCTTTGAATTCGATCCGATTCAAGTATTAGAAAATTTTAGTGATGAGCTGATACAATAAGAGTAATGGTTTTCCTTTCAATTCTAGACCACAAACACCTAAAAATTATGGTACTATTTCTACTGACTAGTACCTTAAATAATTGAGATTCTATTTTAAATTCTAATCGGGTAAAACAAGAAAAATTCCTCATAAGACGGAAGTATCTTTCATAGGATTCAAAATGCCACAACGGGACAAGATCCACGTTTTTGTCTACTGGATCGGATTGGACTCAACTCAATGACAGGACAGTCAATTCCAGGAGATCTGAATGGCGGGAATCTTGACACGTGAGTCTATACAAGTGCGGACACTTGTCTCTTATAAATACATCCTACAACCTTTTCTGGACCAGATACGATAATCTTGAGTAATTATACATGTGTTATAATTTTTTAAACTCTTTTTCGAACTAATTTAAGTATGAAATGATTTTAGTTAGGAATCTCTCGACCAGCCGAACAATTAGTGGTATTTCTCAGGTTCCGTCCACCCCAGCTTGAGACATGCAACAGCATAGGGGTGGTACCGACCTCAAGTCAGACCAAACCCGATGAATATCCAACTGGAGTGAAACCTGTTAAGTAGTCTTTTTTGTAACAAAATACTATGAACACTTGTGTTCTGTTTGTTGACTTCTGGAGGAGTTTGGTTATCTGAACCTTACATCATCGAGAGGGAGGGTGGCTGGCCGGCCCTTTTCTGCGGAAAGCCAAGTTCAAGGAATACTGGTGGGAATCTACCTGTATTTTCAAACTCTCAGCTACTCTAGTACATGAATGCTGAACTAAAAGCATTTGCTGACTTTATGATCAGGTCATGCAAAATGTGATACGTGAATTAAAACTAAGTACGTAATATGTATAGGTCCTATGAATGTTTGCTGTAATTATTGGTGAAAATGCCGCCCGTGAGTTTGAAGTTTGTGAAGTTGGATCTCTTGATTACCGACTAATATATGTGGCAAAAATACAACCGCAAGCGCATTTATAAATGCTGAAAATACCCCCCAAAAAAAAATCATGTTAAATCAATATTATTCATCAGAGTCAAACCAAATTGATACAAAAAATTAAATTTTGATCGCGATTAATTAATATTTGTCATGGTTTTTATTATTATAACAAAAATGTTTGTCATTGTGTTTGGTTGGGATTAATGTTTTTTACTTTGCTTGCAGAAACAACGGTTAATAGTTGTTGCATAGTTATAACTACTTAGTATTTATCATACTTTTTCACTTTTAATAGTAGTAATTAGCCATTATCAAAAATAATATTTTCCTAACATGTGGCCAATTTTAGGACTTTTAAATTGGGACAACTGCCACCTAGATCATTGACATGGAAAATGGAGGAAAAAATTGCAATTTTAGTTCAGTATGGTGGGGTGTGGGTGGGGGGTCGGCAATCTTGATCTTATAACTAAGGCCTCGGAAATCTTAATTCTAGAATTTATTATTTTGGTGAAAATTGATTTGAACTTCGCCCAAGTAATTGGGGATTTTATCCCATTTGATGGAAAAATTGTGATCCATTGGATGTTCCTATGGATATTTTGTTGGTACTTTTCCATAAATTCTTTCTAGTGGATTTTGCAACATCGTCAAGGTATCAGGCAATACTGTCTGATATCCGTTGAAAAGACCATCTATAACACCGATAAATATCAACTATCGAAAATTTCCGTCGCTATTAAACTATTTTTTTGTAGCGCATGTATGAAGGCGTACTTAACGTATGACTAATTAATAATCCAATCAAAAACAAAATAGATATTTTTCATTTAAAACTTACCATATCACCAAAATCACTAGTTTTAAATGGAATATCATAAAACTAAAAAATACCAATAATTTATATAAATTTGAATGATAAGTAAATAGTTATTTATAAAATGTGTCAAATTACAGATTAAAATATATATCATAGTGACACATAAAATAATTTTTTCATTACTTGAAAATGGTACAATCATGACATAGAAGAAAAGCACAGATTAAGACAAACTATAAATTTGCTTCGGACAACTCTTTTACATGCGTATTTTATGTATATCTAACATAATCACTTACATGCAATTTATGGGCAAAAACCTGCCCCTGACTATTTTTGTCTTTGATCACTATCACATGTAAGCTCATGCCTCCCAAACTATAAGTCTACTTAAAACTTATGTATCAATATATATAATTTTTATATAAAATTTGAACCCACAATCATTTAATTAAATCTGATACGTACCAACTTTACCAAGCAAACATGCCATATGAGTGCGTGCGTGATTAAACCTAGATGCCATAAAGCGTAAGCATATTAAAATATTAAATATTAATAGTTTAAACTTTTAAATGAAGGAGATCATCAACACGAGGTGCTTCGACATCCAATATGAAATTCACAATAAATTGTACTTGTTATTGAAAATTAGTGCCCAAATTAATTTCTAATAGACAAATAGTGTAATCATCATTGTTTATTGGGATAATTACATTTCACCTCCTAACCTATGATTTATTTACACAAATTAGCTATAAAGAACAATGTCCCATACTTTTCTGTAAACAATAGTGCAATTTCCCCCATTTTATGTTGCATAATGTGATAAAGGGCTGGAGACTCATTTTTTGCGCCCAAATTCCCTCTATAACGCAACTTAGAGCTGCTAAAAGTTTATTTCCCCCCTCCAAACGTGTCGATTAATGTACAGATGATCAACACATGTATTTTTCGGCCACTTTCATCTGTAGAAAAATGGACTAAAAATGTTTCTTTTTTTTTTTTTCATTTTGATGCTTAAATTGTTAAACCCGTGAAGTTAAGGACTTCAGGTGACACTCTCTCCCCTATCTTGTGGGGTTAAAAGTGTAATTTTACCATCCAAAATTTAGCCCGTTTCAAGACCTATTTAGCTTAGGTTAAGATTTTTCTTCTAAATATATGCAATGTCTATTGTGTAATGATGTTGAAGTTTCTGATAGGTGTATGTATAATTTTTCAAAATATAAGGATGATTAGTGTGTTTCTTCCTTTTGTGAGTTTAATCGAGTAATTGAAACTATTAAGATAGATTTAGCACATATCTATAAGTCTAGCCATATAAAAAACTTATGCCCACCTATACCACTATTCAAAGAACAATCAAAAACCTCTTTGAATTGGAACATGTCTTTAAATGGACCACTTTTCAAAGTACAATTCAAAATTTGTGACATTTTGAAATGTTTCCTTGCGCACCGTATTCTTCTCAAATTTTTGCTCCTTTCGATTGCCTGGGAATTTCCCCTAATTTTCTACCAAGAAAGTTGAAATTTGTTATCTTGTATAATGTGACAAAGGGTGGGAGATTCATTTTTGGAGCCAAAATTCCCTCTAGAATGCAACTACTAGTCGGTAAGTCTGTATTGTTCCACCAATAATGTTTTAGTCTAATAGTTAAAGTTAAAGTTCAGGTCTAAAGATATGTTTAAGATTATGGGTTTGAATTTTATCGGACGTGTGCTTATTTATCTCATTTTCTATGAGTTACTGTAATTTACTTATTTTTAATTATTTGTTGAATCGTTTACTGGTCTTAATTATATTGATATGTTTCTCGAATGAATGAATTACTTAACAAAAGAAAAAGAAAGTTTATATTTGTTCCCTTCTGACGTGTTGACTAACCTGCACATGATCAGCACGTGTATTTTTCATCTATTTTCTGACTGCAAAAAAAGGGCGAAAAGTGTTAATTTATTTGGATTTTGATAATTAAGTTTTCAAGCCCACAAATCTAAAAGCTTTAGTTGCATAACATTCTATCCTATGAGTTAAAAAATATAATTTTATCAATTTTCAACTATTTATTATTTGAAAAAAATCAATCCAAAGGTTAATTAATTACGAATTTACTATACCGACCTTCGCATTAACCAACATCACATTCATACGTATTTGACTATTTATAAAGCAACAAATTTGCTTAATAAAATAATATCACCTTTGTTCCATTATTATAATTCATGCATTTTAAATCATTATTGGCGCCGACAAAATTAGAAAAGACGGTTGTGTTTTGATTAATTTTTATTAAGAAGACCTTCTGTGTAGTTATGGAGTGTAAATTACATCGACATCTTTAAAATTAAATTAAAATATATAAATAATTTTTATTATTTGTGAAAAATTATAACTATATTTTTTGAGAGTATTAGTGGAAACTTTTTTTAGGAAGTATTTATAAATAGAGGGTTTAGTTGTAATTACAATTATAACTTTAAGGGATGTATTTGTAATACTATAAGAAATATGGAGTGTTTGTATATTTATCAAGGGGTGTTATGTAATTTATTCTTTTTATTACTATAAATAGTTAATTTTTTCCACCACTTATTTAAACTATGTATCTTATACATAATTAAGTCAAGTAATTATTAAAAAATTATCACAATTAGACGTATAATTAAATACTGTTTAATTAAGTATGTAAACAGAATCAAGAGATTCTCTGCCAACTTTCGTAGGCATAAGAGGAACAACCGCCAGTTAACTTACAGAATGTGAATCGGCGGCGCACCGGCCAAGCTCTCCGGCCCCACGCACAAAAAGTCCAACCGGAAAATTGAAGTTTCACAATAAAAAATTATAAATTCGCATTTTATAGATATTTAATTTATTTTTTATTATAGTACATTATTTCTTAGTTTAATTTGACTTTGTTGATTGATTTGAAAATATTAATGTGCTGCATTATGAATATTATACTAATAGTTGGCTGAGATAGAACTATTGATGTATTTAAAAAAAACATAGTCAGTGCAATAACATGATTCGCGTGATTTAGAAAATTACGTCTAGTATTTTGATGTTTGCTTCTATTTACAAATAAGTACATCTGTTAGTTAAAATTTACCGAATTTATTGATATTAATAAAAAAGTCCGATAAAAATCTATATTTACGTCGAATTGACTTATTACTGATTTATTGAAGGTCAAATAATTTATTTTTATCAAATTATACTTATACATCTTTACGCATTAATGCATGCGAGAAGTTATATTTTCATCGTTATAAGGGTAGTTTTGTTAGAAAAAAATTGGTTGACCTATAATAAATTAATAATAAGTCAATTGAGGGTAAATGTTAATTTTTCATTCACGTTTTTTTTTTTTTGTTAATATCAACAAATTTAGTGAATTTTGAATAATGGATAGATCCATTTATTACGGAATAAAATCTAAAGAAGTACTAGATGTAATTTTTCAAATTATAAATTTTTTTTTGTATAATTATATCAAATAATCAAAATAGGAGAATGTAATTATTCCTAATTTAATTTAATCTTTATTATACATCGGGGAAAGGACATCATTAACTACATAACATTAATGTGTAATTAAGTCGACATGAATCCGCGGCTTGTCCTGACGCCTCCACATAAAAGGCAATGTCCCTCTGTTTTAAGCAAAAAATCAGAGGAAGGTTCCATGCATGTACAACATACACATCATAATTTTTTTGTTCGAATCAAATCAATTAAAAAATAAATATATTATACTTGTTATATTATTGATCACTTTTTTTAAATTAATACTAATTTTATAATAAATATATTATATTTATCATATAATTGATTTAGGTTATTAAGTTTGTACTAATATTTTGGAGAAGCAAACAAACAAAAATTGGGTGTTGCACTGTCCGAAATTTAGACTGTGGTCTTACATCTACAAGCATAGTTAGTTAGGGATGTATTGGGTGGACTTCATTTATGATTTCTTTTATGCCTAAGTCTGTAAAGATAGATTGAATTAACAAGAAGAAGAAATTCAAAAATTGTGGAGTAAAACAAATTACTATTCATTGACAAGATTACTCATACGTGTAGGCAGACGATTGCAGTGCATGCGCGCAGCGCTCAATAGACAAGATACAATGTATGTATTTATGGAGTATTTTTGGGTATCCAAAATTATATTTATACCCTCAGAAATAATTTAATATTACTGTTACACCCTTCGTATGGAAAGGAAGTTCCCAAAGGTCTATAAGTCCTCTTTCCTTATCCTTTCCAAATTTTTTGATGGGGACTTTCATTTGCTTCAGACTAATTTGAACTAAGACAGAAATCGCAGATTAGTTCGTAAATCACAAGAAAGAAAACATTACTATTGATTACAATATTAATAAATATAGCTAAAAATTATGATAAATAATTATGATTAACTATAGTGAAATAAAATCGATACAAAAACCTAATTTTTTAAAATAAAAAGATTGTTTACCGCAACCAAGAGCCATGGTAAAAACACTGTCATGGCTAAACATTTTAACTATTCTCGTAAAAAACACGGTCGACAACTGTTGCGTAGACGTAGTTTATGAGTATTTATTATTAACTATACATTTAACTATAATTAGATATTATATTTTTTGCAGTGAATTTGGAATAAAGTGAAAATTCTCACTTCAAATTATGTTACTTTTTTCAGTTATCCCTCATTTTGTTAATAATCTCAAATTTTATATGTAAGTTCAATAAAATTTGAAATTTAACGTTATTTAAATTTTGAAAGTATCCTTTCATATGAATTAAAAATATTTATGTTGTATTCTATTCATCTCTACTTAGACTACGTACGATAGTGTTTGTAATACCTTCTACGTGGTTGGAATAAATTGTAGGAAAGTTATAATTTAATTAAGCACAATAAAAGTTTGAAGTGTTTGAAAATAAAGTGAAAGGGGAAAAAAGTTGAAATGAGAATGTTTTATTAATGAATTGTAGAAATCGATAGGGAGTTGCTTATAACTTTTAATTTAAGTCAACATCCCCTGTAAAGCTAAAAATTTATCGTGTGAAAAATGTAATGGGAGGAGTGAAAATGCAAATGTTGTACTAAGTACATATTGTATGTGAACTAATTATTGTATTAAATGATGTATATGATGTAATGTAATAAACATTTTTAAAAAAAATAATAATAATTCCCCCTTAAAATGTTGAATCTGCGTCTAAAAATAGCTAAAAAGTTAATAAAATTGCGATAGGAGAAGGATTATAGTAAAAACTTGACTCTGGGACGAAAACACATCACTAGTGTGAAATAGGCCTAGGTGTATTTTTGAGTTAAAGTTCTACACTGAAGAACAAGGTCGTGTCATAAACACAGCCTAGGCTTGTTTATTTTTTCTTAAAATATAAAAGACAAGAAAATTGTTTTTATAGACTAATTAAGCCATGCTCCAATCACATGACCATTATTCGGTATTTTTGTCAAAAAATGGTCAGAAGGACTAAATTAAAATAAAAATTAAAGTTTAAAAATACTAAGTCAAAAAATAAATTTGGTGAACTAAAGTGATCCTGAATACAAACTTAACGAATAAACTATACTATTTACTCTGAACTTTAGGAATTAAACCTTTTTTTTAATGAAAATTTTAGAAAAATTGTAAATTTTTTATTCAATTATTTTAAGACTTAGCAGATTTAATCCCGCAAATTAAAAAAAATTACAATGTTTATATGTCGTTTTTATAAATACATAGTTTATAGACGTTATGTAATTTTTTTTTTTTATCATATTTATAGTTCTAAAATTATTCTCGTACCAACATCACTTATTTAAATATTGAAGAATTTTAACTAAAGTATAAACTTTTTGAGTGTAGATATATAAAAATAAGCAAGTCAACTAGAAATTGGGATAAAAAATTATTGACTCCTACTTGAAGCTTGTTATAAAAGATATATATACGATCAGAAAGTTAAGACAAGAGTTAGATTCTTAATTTTTAACAATGTTGTCGATGGCAATGTTAATTTGTCTTTCAAAATACAATGATTTTGTATTCTCAAAGTAGCAAAAGTACAAATTTTGAGAACCAGACCAAAATAATACTTCGGAGTCCTTCGAAAAAGAATATCATAATGCTTGCTATTATTAGGAATGCTTTCAATCTGATTTGAACGAATGAAATGCAAATGGAGGGCTGTGTTTATTAGAAAATATACGTGTAAGTTGTAAAATGTTACGATACACATATCATTACACTCAATAGACGTATCATTTCAACATAATATATACATCGTTTCATCAAAGGACATGTTAGTGTAGTGATTGACACATATTCGGTTGATTTGACACGATCGAATAATAATACACTATCAACTATTATTCGCACATCGCGAGCTTAACATGCATCATACTTTATAACCAATCATTCACTACGATCTAATTTAATCAAAATAAATTATTAATTGAAACTATAATAATTCACTAACCAATTTATTTTATATTTTTAAAATGCAATAATTCGTAAAATACAATAAATTGCTTTATGAATTATTGTATTTTAAAAAATAAAGGAAAGTAAGTTGCTAATTTTTTATAAGATAATAATTTATCCATTTATAATATCACGGAATTACTTGCATTCTTTTTCTAAATTTTGAATTTGGTCTCGAGCTTCAATCGAAGGATTCCAACACTATCACAAACTTATCAGTATAGTTCATTGTATTTTTTTAAAATTGTATAAAAAATATACACTATTACATTTGTATTGTTTATTATATTTTTAAAATTAATACAATTTTATCATTATGTGTTTTAAAATTTTAATATGTTGTAAAAAGTTAATTAAATATAATTAATTTATAAAAAATAAAATTAAACAAAAAATAAAAAAATTTATAGACGCATGAATTGTGAATTGCCAAATTCATGTCGTGAATTTGATCCACAATATAAAATCATGGATTGGGTCCACGACACTAAGTCATGGATCCGATCCGCGACTTGATAATTTTTTTTAAAGAAAATATTTTTCAAGTCGAATCGCGGGTCACATTCACTACTCGATATATTTTAAATAAATTATATTTATATAATTTATTTTTTTAATATTATTTAAATAATTAACTCCACGCCTGTCCTTCCATCGGTAGGAAATGCTTGCTTTAGTTTGATGGATATATCAACATGACACGCAAAGAGCAAACTCGTCGCCATCGTTTCTCTTCACGAGTGCCTAAAGATAGACTTCGTCCAACGTACGACCACTAAGTTGACCCTGCAATTTTTTCATGTCTTAAAACCGCCGGAATTTCGACATGACTGCAGGCCGGCAGACGTGAGAGGTCTGTCATTTCCCACATTTCAGTTCAATAATTAATAAAGATAATTACATTTATATTTTTGTATTTATGATATATTTATACAATTTACTCCTATTTCTTGGGTAATTATAAAAATTATTCATAACAATAAAAAAAAAAATAAAAAAATTTATGCAGCTATGTTAACGTTTTTAAGGGTGTATTGTAATTTTTCAAAAGATATAAATGATTTGTGTAAATGATGTTGACGTTTCAGTAAGTCTATGCGTAATATTTCAAAAGATAAAAATAATTTGTGTATATAGACCATAAATCAGAGGGTGTAAATGTAATTATCCTTAATTAATATGAATCCAAAATAAATTGTGGAATCCCCTAAATTAGATTTAATTATATAGATATTTTTATTTTTTTATTTTTATACAATTATACGTGTATTCAGTGAGGAGATAAATGACTTTTTTTTTTCTCTTTTGAAACCCCCACGAGATAAATGATTTTAGAATGTATACTTGTAATTTTATAAAAGAGATTATGTTTTTATGTAGATTAACAAAATCTACAATGTAATATGTAATAAAAAAATAATTTAAAATTTGTATGGAAAGTTCAATCTAATTGAGGGTGTATGGGTGTTTGTAATAAATTTTATTTTTTTAATTGTAATAAATTGTAAGAAAAGTTGCAAGGTAAACAATAATAAAAGTTGTGAGCGTTAAAGTGTTTGAAAAAATAATTTAATATTTACAATTTCATTAATTGTAGAAGTTGGCATGAGACTATTTTTAGTTTAAATTAGTTTAATTTGAGCAGTTCAAGAATTAAATCTGTAAAATAAATTTTTATTGACAAGTTAATGAACGATCAAACGCAGGCAATGATAAGACAAACGCTGAATAGAAAAAATGGTGGGTGTGGAAAAAATTCTAACTCGAATTAGATTTGGTCAGATCTGAATTAATTATATAATAAATTAATATATTATTTGAGATATATTTATTGTATAATTAATTTAATTATGTGAAACTTGATTTGATTAATTTTTTTTGCAGTTGCACACGAGTTATCCAAATTCCAATCATTCTAAAAACATGCACTGTTTCCCTCAGTCAACGCATCAACCAAATCAGCAACGCCTCCCCAATTAGAACACTGTCATCCATCCCTCAAATGCATGAACCCCAATTCCCCATTCAACTCCTATATATACCCCCATCTCCCCCTCCCCATCCCCATTCCATCTCACTCTCTATTTCACTCTTCACTTCTCACTTCAAACTGCGAAAATATCGAAGATGGTTTCCCAATCTTTACCTGTGGTATCAAAGTGCGCAGTTTTCCCTGATCAAGAATCCACCTTAGGAGAGCTGAAGCTCTCTGTTTCTGATCTCCCCATGCTCTCCTGCCACTACATTCAGAAAGGAATTTTGTTCACCAATCCACCATTTCCGATTTCTCAACTTTTTTCTTTGCTCAAACGCAGCCTCTCTCAGACCCTGGCCTATTTCCCGCCGCTCGCCGGCCGCCTAGTCAGTGACGCTGACGGCTATATTTATATTTCCTGCAATGACGCTGGCGTTGATTTCATTCACGCTGATGGATCCCACATCCATGTCGCTGATATGCTGGGGCCGGCTGATGGCGATGTGCCGGGAGCGGTGAGGGGCTGCTTCGCATTTGACGAAACGGTGAGTTATGAAGGGCATTTCAGGCCTATTCTTGCCGTTCAGGTGACGGAACTGGCTGATGGTGTCTTTATTGGCTGCTCCGTCAACCACGCCGTCGTGGACGGGACTTCGTTCTGGAACTTTTTCAATACTTTTGCGGAGTTGAGCAGAGGGGTGAAGTGGATTTCGCGCACCCCGGATTTCAGCCGTGATTCTGTTCTGATTTCTCCGGCGGTGCTCAAACTCCCGGATGGTGGCCCACAGGTTACATTCTCCGGCGACGCTCCGATAAGAGAGAGGATTTTCAAGTTCAGCAGAGAATCAATTCTGAAGCTGAAAGCCAAAGTTAATGATAGTAGTTTGGAAGATGACGACGGGATTGACGTCGCTGAGCTAATGGGCAAGCACAGCAACGACACGTTGAAATTTCCCGACAGCAAATTAACGGCGTTAACCTGGCTGAGAAACGCCGTTTGCGGGGAAACGAAACATAGAAATCCAACGGTCGAGATATCATCCTTCCAATCACTGTGCGCGCTGCTCTGGCGCGGCATAACCCGCGCGAGAAAGCTGCCACCCTCGAAAACGACGACGTTCAGAATGGCTGTGAACTGCCGCCACAGGCTGGGGCCGAAACTTGAGCCGCTGTACTTCGGAAATGCAATACAGAGCATTCCGACCTACGCATTGGCTGGTGACGTGTTGTCTAAGGATCTGCGGTGGTGCGCAGCGCAGCTGAACAAAAACGTGATGGCCCACGATAACGCTATTGTGAGGAAGTACGTAGAAGATTGGGAGAGGAACCCGCAATGCTTCCCGCTGGGAAATTTCGACGGCGCGATGGTGACGATGGGCAGCTCCCCAAGGTTCCCAATGTACGACAACGATTTCGGGTGGGGCCGACCCGTTGCGGTTCGGAGCGGGCGGGCTAATAAATTCGACGGCAAGATCTCTGCGTTTCCTGGGAGAGAAGGGGGAGGATCCGTTGATCTGGAGGTGATTTTGGCGCCTGAAACAATGGCGGGTCTGGAGTCCGACCCAGAGTTCATGCAATATGTCTCCATTTATTAACCAACAAGTATACTATTGTTATATTTATAAATATATGAAGTGGAGGTAAATGAAGAGGATTTTCCCCTGTTACTTGGTGTATGAAGGTCTTCTGATCATATTCCTACAATTCCAATCTACGGCCTGAGTATTTCTTGGGGTTCAGTTACTTGGTTCAAGTGATCTAATCATATGATGATCAAAGTTTAATGTAATAGTTGGGGTTGTATTTGTTGCTTCAGCTATAGTACAACTAGTTTCAGATGTTGTACCTTGATTTCTTTGCTTTTTTTTTTTTTTTATTTGGTGATTGGTAACGTCGTGTGGGAGTGTAAACTTTGATAATTGGCTATTTTATTTTGGATAAGGTAAGTATTCATAAATAAAACAAGAGAATATTGGATAAATAAATAATTCACATTTATATTGTCTGGAAATTGCATTACTTTTTTGTTATATAATTCACATTTATATAAAGTTTAATGCAATTTACCTTTCTGTGATATGATATTGTAAATGAGCAAATTATCCTTTTACGAAAAAAAATAATAATTTAATTTCCTATATTTTTAAAATGAAACAATTTACCTTCTTGTCTAAGGAGTTAAATTGCTTTATTTTTAAAAATACAAGATAATAATTGTTATATTTTTAAAAACACAGAGAGATAAATTGATATTTATTTTTTTATAAAAAGACAATTTTCTCATCTAGAATATCACAAGACCGTTGCTTGCATTTTTTTTCATTTATACATGTAATAATGGGAAGGAGATATAGTCCACAACCCAGATGTGTAGTCATGAGCAGAACGATCACTTTTTTCCATTTCGAATTACAATATATAAAAAGAATTAATTTATCTTTTACTCAAACCCTTATGAAAACAATAATAGACATAAACTCATCCGAACGAAGAAAAAAGAAATTACAAAATCCAACTCCTGAGTTTTAGAAAAAAGAAGTTCACTACGTCCCAAATCAAAGAGTTGCTTTGCTCTCTTAGTAACCGTTCAAAGGATCACACTGCGCTTTTTTCTTTTTTTTCCTTCTTTCTTTATAGGCCCGTTCTTGTCTTCACATGAAGTCCTCTTGCATCTAATCCCATAAAAGAAACTATATAAATAAATAAATAGCACAAGATGAGGCAAAAGTTTCTTTTTTAGTAAAAATGCAAACAACCCTCTTTGTGATATTGCAAATGAGCAAATTACTCTCTTATGAAAAAATGTATAGCGATTTACCTCCCTGTAATTTTTAAAATACAATAATTTACCTCTCTATGTTTTCCAAAATGAAACAATTTTACCTCCCTATATAAGGAGGTAAATTGCTTCATTTTAAAAAGTATAGAGAGGTAAATTGTTTCATTTTAAAAAGTATAGAGAGGTAAATTGCTATATTTTTTTTGTAGAAAGGTAATGTGCTCATTTTCAATATCACATAGGATAAATTGTTATTCACCCGTTTCTTCGTGTATATATATAATAAGCACAATCACTTTAATTAATATTGATATAAAAATTTAAATACTTCTCCAATATCTTTATTTGAAGCAATACATATACATACATACATTCACACAAAACAATGCCCACCACTGAAAATGCATTGACTAAAGTAGATTTCATCATTCTTTCCGAATCTAACTATCAAAACATTTTCATGGGATCGTCGACACTGCACTTAACCAAAATTTGTTTTGTCTTAGATTCGCACTAGATAACATGAACTTTATGCTTTTATTTCAGTTGTCTCTTCTCTTATATATATATTTCTTTCTTGTCAAGTGTTGGAATATGGCTATCATTGCCCTCGATATCATTACGGCAACAACTACTAGATGCTGTGCAATGCATTTCTCCAAGAAAAGGGGAACTCTAGCTATATATATATATACTTTAAAATATAATTTCCTAATTTTATTAATCTTTTGCATGCCCTAATCAATATTTTCTTTTTTTCTTTTTATTTGGGCTCTTGAAAAATATCCCACTATACATGAGGATGATGAATATTATTCACGCATGAATGTGTCCTTTCTTCTAAAAAATTGAAGAAGATGATGATTATGTTTTGATTCCTTCTGCTTTTGGCCCTTGAGCTTCTTCAAAACTCCTCCAATTTCACCAATGGAGCTTCGTTTGATTGATTTGGTTGAGATCTCACAATCGAAAAGTTGTGAGTTTGAATCTTATAAATGTGGGTGTGTATGCTTCTGTTTTGTTTCGTTTACATGTATTTATTGATTTGAATTATTGATGTATTGAATCAGCATTTAAATTTAAATGTATTAAATGATGTAATGAATCGCATAATATATATATATATATATAACCGCCTATACTTTCTTTCTTTCTTTAATTAAATGCTAAAAAAAATCATAACATCATTAAACATATAAAGCAATGTAATCAAATTATTGTGTAGTTTCTTATAAATTTATTTAAGGTACTACATCAACTAAAAAATATATTCATGTTTACATTTGCAATAATTCAAAAAGGTTCATACCAATGACTTCTTAGCATGATGGTTAAGATTGAGGTCTCATGAACTAGTTTAATGTCATTGATTTGAATCTCTATGGAGGCGTGGATATTTGTGTCACTTTAAATAAATTTATTATTTCATAATTCTTAATTATGTTAATGCATGTATTAATTGAATTGATATATTATTCAATTGCGCTTCATCTATTGAAACATTAATATAATCATATAAGTATCATTTTTATAAAACAAAAAAAAAAGAAAAGAAAAGAAAAAAAACAAAAATATCATTAGAAGTTTGATAAAAAAGATGTATAATACTTTTGATTTCTTTAAATTTTTGGACTATAGTTGCTCGTGCGATTCTAAACTCGGTAAGTGGGTAGTTTTTTAGGAATAATTATCCACTCCATAAAATCGAGTTATTTTGTCTAGATAGGGGTTAAACTGTTTTATTTTAAAAAATATGGGGGGTTAATTGTTATTTTTTTTTCATAAGGGGTAATTTGCTTATTTGCAATATGATAGGGAGCTAAATTGCATTAAACTCGAATATATTATATTGACACCTCCTGAGTTTAAATATTGTAATTAAAACAATACATCTCATATTCGGAGGCAAAAGTTTATACAAAACACTTCTTAAAAGTATATATATATATATTACACTAACACCCCTTAAAAATGTGAAGTAAAATTGATCTTACAAACTCAAATTTCCTATTCACGGACGTTTGTGTGCCTTTTTTTTTTTTTTTTTTTTTTTTTTTTTTTTTTTTTTTTGTTTTTTACAAGTAAAATTGATCTTACAAACTCAAATTTCCTATTCACGGACGTTTGTGTGCCTTTTTTTTTTTTTTTTTTTTGTATTTTCTATATTATATGATATATACAGGCGTTTGTATGTAACTTTTTTTAATAAAATAAAATAAATAACGTACGTAATTTTCATACGTATGCATAATATGTACATATTAAATAAAATTAAAAATTAAAATCCAGTTGGTAGAAAGTGATGGAATTTTAACTAGCTAGCTATAATTCAGACAGCAGTTACTCGCAAAAATGAGGGATTTGAGTGGAAATGATGTTGAAGATGATGATGACGATGTGGTAGTCTCATTCATTTCTTAATTTTCTCATTCAGATAAGGAATCTGAGTTAGAATTGCCAATTAATGGTTTGTGATGAAGGGGTATCTGATATCCTCATGAAATGCTAAATGCTTGCTTGTTATCATGAGCTGTAAGGCTGTAATTCGATGGCAAGTATTTTCATGAAATCATGTTTCATCAGAGCATCTTCTGCCTTTCCAAACATGCCTTTGTCTGGCACTTTCGGATAAATTCTCCAAAATTTTACTCACAAGTATTTGTTTGTAGACAAATTATAATAAAAGGCAAATCAAATCGATGATATGGATATATAGCGGAATACTAACTTTATTATGAATTTTGGACAATTGAGTTACCAAGGTACTTACTTTGATATATATATTTTTAGTATAAGTTGGGGTCTAAGATCAGTTAATAAGATAAATTTTGGCGCCGTTTGTGGGTACGAGGACATGTGCCCCTCTCAAGTCTCTCATCTGGATATTAGTAAGCATCCCATATTGATTGCGAACGGGAAGTATGAGCGACTTATAAGTTCCAGGACCTCTCTCCCTAACGAGGTGCTTTTTCAAGATAAACGTTGAAGCTCGAACAAAATTAGAGTGAACAATATCTCGTATAACGGAGCATCAATCGAGTCACAAACCACATCATTTGGCGTTGTCTGTGGGGAAAGAGGTCATGTGCCCCTCCCAAACACCTCTTGAGTCACAAGCCGTATCAGTTACCAAAGACTAATTAATTAAAAATCCCTATTAAAAAATATTGAAGAGCCAAAGGAGCAAATGGACTTGTTATTAAGTAAAACCAAATAAATACGTATAGATTTGACTATATTAATCATACCAGCAATCGAGCAGTCGTGCTAAACCATATTAGTTAAATTATATTTCTATTTAACTATTCTTGCATTTTAAATGATTGGCTGCCCGCCGACAAATCAGAAAAGACGGTTACACTATCTAATTTTTGTCATTATTATTATACTGAGATTTCTCCAACCAGCTGGTAACCTTAAACATAAGAACTTCAGAGATTCCATGCACGACGACTCGAGAGGGGGAAGATTATTAGAGGAATGACAGCCAACTCATAGAATGTAAATAGTCGGCGCAATATTCAACTTCTGCTTCATTGTATGTATCTGCATGGGGATCCTCAATCTGCCTGACTAACATAT
Source organism: Sesamum indicum (assembly GCF_000512975.1). Taxonomy (NCBI): domain Eukaryota; kingdom Viridiplantae; phylum Streptophyta; class Magnoliopsida; order Lamiales; family Pedaliaceae; genus Sesamum; species Sesamum indicum. Next base: position 13,167,326 of record NC_026148.1, on the reverse strand, counting down.
ATATATATATATATAGAGAGAGAGAGAGAGAGAGAGAGAGAGAGAGAGTTGCATGCAAATTAAATTAAACATAAGTACATTATAAACATGACCAACTTGCGTTTTATTTTAATTTGGTGGTGACTTTAGTTGAATTCTTCTAATGGCAGTACTAAATTGTGAAAACAGTAATTCTTGGATTCGGGAGATTATTCGATGGAATATTATCATTTTAGCCCAATAAATATAAGAATCGATCATTTTGGTTTCATACGAATATAATTTGACAATTTCTTCTTATAATCTTAAAATCCTGTAAGAAAAAAGCATTTTTATCTCATGTAACTTAGGGTCTTCCGACTTTTAAAATTATTGATTATGAAATTTTTAATTTTAGTCCAACACCTTTAAAAGATTAGCATGGTTGGTCCGATAGCGCACCTCTACATTAGATACTTAATTAATAGAAAGGTCACGTGGCCGTTAAGTGCATGTGACCAAAAGTGCTATTTTTTTAAAGTATGAGGGTCAAAAGTGAGAATTCTGTAATCAGTGAGATTAAAAGTGTAAAGGTCCTAACAGCCACATGCAAAGCCCGTGATATTTTTCGTTAAAATATCTAATAAAAATTCGCCATAAGACCAAAAGTACTATATTTTAAAAATTATGAAAGTAAATGCAAGAATTCGATAACTAATTGGACTAAAAGTAAAAATATCCTAAATTACAGAACAAAAAATATTATTTCTCTAATTTAGCACATTAAAACAAAAATGATAAAAAAAAATGTGCATGTGGCAATTGGCATGCAATTTTCCCCAATTCAAGGATGAAATTAAGATATTATTCGAGCTAGATTTTGGATATATATATATAGCTCTTTTTTGGAATATTGGATAACAAGTTTTGAGTTTTGCAATGTATGTATTGATTCTCTATTATCAATTTATTTGAGAGATTATTTTTGTTAACTTTTTAATTCATAAATCCAGGAAGCATACTTTTGGGAACATTAAGGTGCAAAAAAGCGTTTTTGTCCGAAAGTTTAAAACACTCTCACTAGATTGGATTTTTTATTTCAATTTGTATTGTATCTTTTAATTTATTTTTTATATACAGATCATATGTTTCTTTAATTTATTTTTTATATACAGATCATAGGTATGACATAACGTACGACATATTGATCGTGTATATATAAAATAAAATAGGAGATGTAATAAGAATTGTTATAAGAAATTCATCGATTTGCGACAGCACCCAAGATAATTTATATATTCTTATTAAAAAAATATTGATTTTGACATTGCGATTTAATATAAAACACAATCTCATTAATTAATTCAAATGTATTCATATTGCACACGAAAACTTATACAAAATTAAGAACACATATATTCTCCCTTCGATAATACAAGGATTCTAATTTAACACTGCTTTGTCATAATCGGTACATACTAAAAAAATAATTATTGTTAATGAAAAAAATTTAAGCAACACCCCTGTGATATTATAAATGTACAAATTAGCTTCCTATAAAAAATTAAATAGCAATTTATAATTTTTTATATTTTTTAAAATGCAGTAATTTACCTCCCATGTTTTTAAAATTGAAGCAATTTAATTAGCTCCTTAGACAGGAAGGTAAATCGCTTCATTTTAAAAAACACAGGGGTGTAAAACGTTATTCTTTGTATAAGAAAATAATTTGTTCATTTTTCAATCTCAGAGGGGGTGTAAATTGCATTAAACCCTATTATTAATGAAAGCAATTCTTGATTTTTCAAAGATTACCACAAAAACAGGATTAACTATTCCCTACGCTATAATTCATCACAGGTTAAAAATCATGATAAATTAATATTATCTACCACTTTCAAATAAAATTGATGTAAAAACTTAGTTTGACCCGATTAATTAATCAACATTCATCGTAGTTTTACCTATATTAAAAATACTTGCAATAACTTTTAGCTGTAGATCTAATGTTTTGACATCGCTTCTAAAAATAATTTACGCAATCATAATTAACTAATTAATACTTATCATAATTATTTATTTTTAATCATGATAATTAATCATAATAAAGATCTAACTCTTTTATCTTATATAAATTCTTAAACAGATCTTATATCAATATGATTGAAGGAATCACGCAAGTAGCTAGCCAGTGATCTTGTTTATGCATTGAGTAATCCAAGGAAAATCTTATAAGCTGACTAACAGTCTGCTGAATCTCCTGACTGAGATTTGCAGCAAAATCCCAAAGGATCCACCTTAATCTCATCAATTTAGATATACCCATGCAACCTGCTACTTCCCAACCCTCAAGAGATCCTCATCTTTACCCAACTTCGTTGTTTCCTTTTACCTAATTTTGACCTATTAGACGCTGAAGCAGAAGGCAATCTTGTAAGTTCATATCTCGTTTTTCGAAAAATATTGGTATAGCACGTGTTTAAGTTATTTAGTGCGAGCTTGAAGGCATTCTACCATTCAAAATGCTTTTAGTAAATTATCAATGATACGAGCAAGACTTGCAAAATATATATAAGGTTAGTGCTGGGCTAGAAGGGGTTCCAGCAAAAACGCTCCGATATTTAAGTTAGTTCCGATTCAAGATTTTAGTCAAAGAGAAAGCAATAGCTGGGGTGACAAAAGTTATACTTGATGGTAGAGTGCCCGTATTAATAAATGCTGATAGCATTGTACGATTTCACGTGCATTTTAAATTTAAACCTATGATCAACGATATTTTCAGTAGGAAGGAGGCTCGTCGGGAGTAACTTGACTAAGTCTAAAAGTATGACACTACAGTTAGCTTACAGGGAAAATGTAATCGGCTGGCCGACCTTTTGGCTCAAAATGCAGTTGCTAACATAGTTGACGAGTACTATGAATCTTGCCCGGCCGTTTTTGAAGGATATTTTGGAAAATGATATGTATTTTGAAACTAGTAGAATTATTTACACTCTTTGTATGAACTCTATTTCCAAACTTTAATCTATATATCTATTACGTTTGCTTTGGGGAGAAAAATATATATAAAAAAAAATATTGGAGAAATGGGAAGAACGAATTCTGTGAATTATTTTCTACCCTTATATTCATAGGACCTAACGAAGCGACCCGGACCTTGACCGTAACTATTGGTACGAGCAAATTGAAAGGCACTTGCGTCACATTAGAGGTGTATAATATTTGTCTAATTTTATATATATGAATTAATTGTTAAATTATTTTTTTTCTTCTGTAGTTTGGTTGTTAATTATTGATGAATATATATATTGACCGAATTTTTGAAATACTAATTTAATAATTATGTTATTATTATTATCTTTATAAAACCATAGGAATATAATGACAAAATTATACTTTTTAATCTCATAGTATAGAGGTTCAACACTTTTAGTCATATTTTTAAAATGGTTCAAAAATTAAAAAAAATCGAAGTATTTAGTCCTATGTTTTATAGAAATTTCAAAATAATTTAAAAAATTGAAAGACTCAATATATTTAATTCCACAAATTTCGTAAAGGAAAAGATTAAATATGTCAATTTTTTTAATTTTAAATTATTTTAAAGATCCCATCAAACAAAAAATTAAAAATATTAAACCCTTATTCTATGAATAAAAACTATAATTTTGTCGAATTATGTTTGAAAAATAAATGTGGATAGTTTCTTGTAATTGATTAACGCAAATCGATATAATGCGTGGTGATATTTTGTGATCCCCTGTACACATTTGATGTTCTTGCAAATTGCATAAAATTACTATTCCCTGTTTGTTGGCAAAAAAAATTACAAGGAGCCAAAGAGTCCACGTGCCCTCCAATCATATATATTTTGGACATCCCTTCAACGAAAATATTACACACAACATGTTCCCCACAGTCAACTCAACCCCAATCATCTGAATGACAACACGATCACACATTCCCCAAATGCATGAACCCTAACTCCTATATATACCCCCCACTCTCCCTCCCCATTCTCTCTCACTCTCACTCCTCATCACTTCCCCCTCTCCCCTCAAGTGAGACATCCCACTTCCCATAATCACCTCTCATTACCTTCAACGCTGATCTCATCATCATCAGCTTATCAACAATGGTTTCCAAATCTGTACCTGTGGTATCAAAGTTTACTGTTTTCCCTGATAAAGAATCCACCTTAGGAGAGCTGAAGCTCTCTGTTTCTGATCTCCCCATGCTCTCCTGCCACTACATTCAGAAAGGAATCTTGTTCACCAATCCACCATTTCCGATTTCTCAACTTGTTTCTTTGCTCAAAGGCAGCCTCTCTCAGACCTTGGCCCATTTCCCGCCTCTCGCCGGCCGCCTCGTCACTGATGCTGACGGCTACATTTATATCACCTGCAATGACGCCGGAGTCGATTTCATTCACGCTGATGGCTCCCACATCCACGTCGCCGATTTGTTGGGGTCGGCTGATGATGATGTGCCGGAAGCGGTGAAGGGCTGCTTCGCGTTTGACGAAACGGTGAGTTATGAAGGGCATTTCAGGCCTATTCTTGCCGTTCAGGTGACGGAGCTGGCTGATGGTATCTTTATTGGCTGCTCCGTCAACCACGCCGTAGTGGACGGGACTTCGTTCTGGAACTTCTTTAACACTTTTGCGGAGTTCAGCAGAGGGGTGACGAAGATTTCGCGGACCCCGGATTTCAGCCGTGATTCAGTTCTGATTTCTGCGGCAGTGCTCAAACTGCCGGACGGTGGCCCACAGGTTACCTTCTCCGGCGAGGCTCCGATAAGAGAGAGGATTTTCAAGTTCAGCAGAGAATCAATTCTGAAGCTCAAAGCCAAAGTTAATAACAGTAATTGGGAAGATAACGACGGGATTGACGTCGCTGAGCTAATGGGCAAGCACAGCAACGACACTTTGAAATTTCCGGACGGCAAGTTGACACCGTTAACCTGGCTGAGAAACGCCGTGCGCGCTGCTGTGGCGCGGCATCACACGCGCGAGGAAGTTACCAGCCTCGAAAACGACGACGTTCAGGATGGCTATTAATTGCCGCCACAGGCTGGAGCCGAAGCTTGACCCATTGTACTTCGGAAACGCGATACAGAGCATCCCTACATACGCATTGGCTGGCGACGTGCTGGCTAAGAGCCTACGGTGGTGCGCGGAGCAGCTGAACACAAGCGTGGCGGCGCACGGTAACGGTGCAGTGAGGGAATACATAGAGGATTGGGAGCGGGACCCACGGTGCTTCCCATTGGGGAATTTTGATGGCGCGATGATCACTATGGGTAGCTCTCCGAGGTTCCCAATGTTCGAGAACGATTTCGGGTGGGGCCGACCCGTTGCAGTTCGGAGCGGGCAGGCTAATAAATTTGACGGCAAGATTTCCGCGTTTCCGGGTAGGGAAGGAGGCGGGTGTGTTGATCTTGAGGTGATCTTGGCGCCCGAAACTATGGCGGGTCTAGAGTCCGACCCGGAATTCATGCAATATGTGTCCGTTTATTAGTTAATTAAAAGCATGTATCTAATATAATATTGGGTGTTTAATTTGAGTCCAATAGTGAAGGAGAGTTTGATATAAAGATTCTGGTTTGACGAAGTTGCATTTCTCATTTTCTATTGTATTTTTATTATATTATCTACATGTGTTTATGCGTATAAAATTTAGGTAGTATGTGAATTATTTTTTCTTTTTTAGGGCAAAATTGAAGATTTTACATATTATAATAATTCAAAAAATGTGTAACAATAGAAGACTAAGTATGGTATATTTCATGTATGCGTATAATTTTTTAAAAAATAAAATACTTATATAAATTGTCTTATTAATTTTTGTAGAATAGAAAAGTACCTAGAAGAATATATTCTTATTTTGATTTATAAATTAATATTGAAAAAAAAAAAATAATGTGCGAGAAACCAAAAAATTTTAAACATAAATGACAGTTCAAAATTAAGTGAGAGATCAAAAAAATATTTTGATTTAATAATACAACGAGTCAAAACTCGATGTGTTTGAAAATAGTTTTTTTATTAAATTAATAATTTATTATCAAAATGCAATTGAATTAAATAAAATAAAGAGAAGAGATGGATTAAAAAAATCATATATAAAGAAAAATATGGATGCCGAAAAATAAGTAGGGGAGAAGTAGTAACTTAAATGTGAAAGTGAAAAAATAAAATAAATAAATAAATTTTAAAATAAAAATAAAAATGACAAACTAAAAAACTATAGGACATAAAAACCACCTTTTCAATTATATATAATATAGATATAGATTACGATATTGCATCAATCAGGCATTCAGATCCTCAACACAATTATGTTGAGCCCTCAACACAATTATTAACTTCCCCCCATAATTTAGCAAAACTCCAAAATTACTGGATGTATTGTTGGATATAGACATGACTCGAACACGGCCTCCGCGTATAAAATAAAAAAGAAAAAATAGGACACAGTGTCGGACACACCTATTGGTATGTCTAACACGTTTTGGACACATTAGGATTTTTTTTGTAATTTTAAAAAATTTTGGATGTCTTAAAAAGAAGTGTTTATGAGTTGACTTTGCTGATGTAAGAATATTATATGCATAAAATAATTGAAATACCAAACAAATTGCACTTGAAAGCAAGAATGATCCAGATAAGGTATCAAGAATGTCCAAATCAATTGTTCTTATATAGCCCACTAAAATTGGATGGTGACTCAATTTTGCACGAGCTGATTTCTCCTCAATTTGGAAAAATCGATGTATGTATGTGTAAAAATATTTAAATAATTAAATAATTAAATATGACTTTGGGTAAGAATTATGCATTTGAGAGAAAAACAAAAGAGAAAAATATAATGTTTTGAGATTATAGTAAATAATTTTAAAAGATAAAATAAAAAATTTGAATAGATGAGAATAAAAAACAATAATTAAATAAATACAAATGGGTTACTAAAAACTTATTTTATTTTATTTTTTTAATTGGAAATCGTGGACGGGAAGATGAAAGTTGAAGAGCGCAACCTTGTTTTAGTGATTAGGAAAAGAGTATAGATACTCAATTTGGGTACATCTATGTATACTATTATTAAAAATGGGTAAAAATACAATTTTAGTCCTATAATTTATGGAGATTGGTAATTTTTCTTCTGAATAAATTAATTTTTATAATTTAATTCTGTAATTTTAAAAGTTTGTCAAATTTCATTCTTTTTCGATCAATTTAGCCAAAAAATTGCATGTGACTTGCACATATGATGCAATTAAAAAGCAATTTTATTTCTGTAACTTAGAGAGCGTGGACATTTTGAGTCCTAAAACTTGAAATAGTTGGTATTTTTGGTCCTGCATGAATTTATTTACAGGACTAAAATTGCAAATAATTTGCAATTTTCAATCAAATTGGCCGAAAAAAGACTAAAATTTTTAAAATTATAAAGTTATAGGACTAAATGTGAAGATTAATTTATACAGGACTAAAAATGCTATTCCCTAAATTATAGGACTAAAATTATAATTTTTCCTTAAAAATATGATAGCAGAGTAATTAATTTGAATATTAAAATATCTATTAACAAAAATATCTCTAAACATACTTATTTATTTACATGATATCCATTTTTAAAATTAATTAACTCTCTCAATAATTTTGTATAATGCTATTTCCTTTAATTTGTCAAATTTGGTCAATTATTTATTTATTTTAATTAGATAAAAAAGTATAACAAAATTTTAAATTATGTGTATATACCAATCGATGGTTACTATAAATTTATTTCTTAATTTAATTATGATATAAGGTATGTGCTTAATACCTTTTTCTCAAATACATAGATATTAGTTTTTTTGGACATAGGCACTTTTAGACATTAACTTAAAAGGCAAAAGTTTTTGGGTCAGTTTTAACATTATCTTTAAAAGTAATGGAAATAATGACAAAATCAATAAATTTTGGGACAGATGGGAATAAACAATTTGGGTACTGTGGTCGGAGTATTTCCGTTAAAGAAGTTGGTGTTGATTGACATTTTTTCATTGCCACGAGTTATTATATCATTTAATATATTTAATTTATATATTGAGTTAATATATTAATAATTTAAATTAATAAATATATTTTTATAAAACAAAAAATACTATAAAAATAAATATATACCCACTTTTATGAAATTCGAGCTCACAACATTTTTGTTGTGTGATCTCAATATTTAATACAGCTTGACTTTTACTAATTCAAGAATATAAATTGTCCGCCACTCTCTATATAGGTTGGTGTAATGATTAAGGCACTAATCATCTATTATATTCCAATATTAGTGAGAAAGAAGACGAGAAGGATAAGGATGAATTTCAGCTCAGAACGTTTTCACCTAAATATTTATGAGCCCACGCACTTCAAAAATTATTAGGGACATGTGCCGGACACGGCATTACGTGTTCCAAAATATAAAATAAAAAAAAAGAACACAATATCTGGCACATTTTGAAACACGTTTAGAGTTTCTTTGTAATTTAAAAAATTTGGAGCTAAGACGGTATAAAAAAGAAAAAAATAATAAGCCCCTACTTTATGTTTTATTATTATCTTGATATTTTTATATTTCATATACACTTTAATTTTATAAAAATTAATAATATATAAAATAAATATATATAGTTATGTATTGCCATGTCGTATCCTAATTTTTTTTAGAATTTTCTACATAATTGTGTCAGTATCGTGTCGTATCCATATCGCAGTGTTTATGTCCATACATCATAGCATCTAAGTAATATTTATCGCATGTAATTATACTGATAAAAAGAACTTTATATATTCCTTTTGAGTTTATGAAAAAAGATTGATAAAATAGTAGGTAGTGATGTGGGAATATTTTATCTAGTTTTTCAAAGACCTTCCAGTGGTTATATTTATTAATTAGATAATATCTTATCAAGGTCGCTTTTCAAAAACTTTCTTGAGTTTACATCTTATCAAGGTCTCCAATAAAGACTTTATTTATAATACAATCCAGGCCAAGTATTAAAGGTTTAATACAAAATTATCATCTCAATAACAGAAACCTTAAAGATCTCTAAAAACCCTAATACGTATGAACCTCCAAAAGTCTATGTAAAATCGTACAATTAGGTTCCCTTATAAATATTAGCCCTCATGACATGTATAAGTGTAGGCTCCCTACTCTTTTTAATTTTATTTATTATCTACTCTAATTATGGACTAACTTAAGTATCGAAATATCATGAATATGACATCTCTAACGCGGTTCTGACAACTGCGTGTTCTATAGGTATTGTATGAAAATTTAAGGCAAGCCCATTTAAGTTGGAGTAGCAATTCTTCAAATAAAAGTTGCCCTAGCTATATTTTTTTGGAACAATAGGTAGAAAATTCATTATTGCATTTACATATTGTATATTTCTATGTAAACGTGACCCGATAATTGTAATATTCTGACGAAAAACTTCTCTTGTCCGCCGTTGAATTTCAAATGATTTTTTAAGAGTTTATTGGAAATTATATATGAGTGAAAAATTATATCCAAAATAACTTTCACATAGTTTAGGAGTGATTATTTATACTCCAAATTACTAGCTCTAGCCCAAAGATTACTAAAAAAAATGATTATAATTGACTATAATTTTAATAATATGGATTAAAAACTGTGGTAAAATTTTTTTATTTATCACTGTTAAATAAATAATATTGAATAAATTGCATAACATAGAAAAAAACTCATGTAATAAACTTGAATCAGTATTTAAAAATAGTAGAAAAATTGATGGTTATATCACTATTGCAGTACTGAGGATGGAGGGCCTCACCTGAAAAGTCTGTCCGTGATCTACAACTCCATTGTAACTTGTGTCCAGAAGCACGACACTGACAGCCTCCAAATTCAATGCAAGCCATTTATTTCATCACATATAGATTCATTTCCATTTCAAAATTCTGTAACCAAACATTGCATCTAGAATTTGCTTTCATTTTCGTCCAAATTGATGGATTTTAAAGCAAAATTTTTTAATTCTTTGTTATATTTTCTTTCATTTGTTTGAGTGGTTCATATTAGATAGGATCTCATAATTCTTTATCTCTATTTTTAAATTGTATTTTATTGAATTTTTTGAGAGATTTTAAATCTTTTTTATGTGGAGTTATTGAGAATTAGTTTTTAAATTCTTTGTTCAAATTTAAATTCTTTCGCGCACAAGAAAAGGTTATATTTGAATTAATGGATTTAAAGTTATGGATTTTAAATTCCCAGTACTAAATCTTTTGAATTTATTTGAATAACTCCAAATTTGAACTACATATTGTTGAATATTAATATGTAATTCTAAATTCAATAGAAAAGATATTACTTTTATTAAGGGTAAATTACATCAACATTTCTTGAAATTAGGTCAAATTACAGAAGCACTCCAATGTCTTTTGTAAAATTACGGCTACATCTCATAGGGGTTGTTAGTGTAATGTTTTTTAGGGTTGTTTCAGAAATGTTCAAGTCTACCAGTCTGTTAGGATGCCTCAGCTGCATACATCACTGCACTTCCACTTGACACCTATCGTAATGATAAACGGCTCGAGTAAACTCTGTATTTAAATAGGGAATATAGTTATAATTACAACATAAACTAAAGGAGTGTAGTTGTAATTTTACAAAACAACAAAAAATATTTGTGTATTTTGCTCAAGTTTCAGGAATATTAATTGACCCTTTTAGAAACGACTAATTACTACGGTTACAAGTGAAAAATGAGGCAAACGCTAAGCTACAGCTGTGGAACAACTATTAATCATTATCTCTACAAGTGAGATGAAAACATTAACAATTAAAAATCATAGTAAATATTTAATTATAGTTAAAATAATAGCTAATATTAATTAACTGGTGGTCGAAATTCTATTTTCTATATCAAATGTGTTTAACCAAGCTAGATAATATTTATTTACTATAATTTTGAAGTTTAGTCATTTACAATGAGCAGAGTAATTCTTTTTCTTTTTTGCAGTAATTTAAATTATATTTTATCGAATTTTGATATAAATTTGAACTATATTTGCTTCACATTGGTAAATTTCAAAGTGTTCTAATATAGAATTATTTGAATTATTACTTTTTAAATATTTTTTTTCAAATTAAAATCCATCAATTTCAATATTGTAAAACATCTTTTGATAAAATTACCATTTTACCTGTGAATGATATCATCCCCTCACAGACTTATCCCATCCTGTCCAAATAATCAGTCTCACTCTATGGATTATCATGTTTTGTGCCCTACCTTCCAAATAGAATTAATCATTATTGCACACACTTCCCATCATATCGAAGAAAAGGGGGCAATCATATCAGTTCTAAATTTCTAATGCATCGGATCTCATCAAAATTCTAAAATTAAATGCATGTAAACGACATATCAGATGACAATTCTCTGACACACATTTCTCTTAGGCTTCACTCAATAGTTAGTGCATTTGTTACTACATTCGGGCGCTCGATGCTTGTGCTTTTAGATAAAATAAATGTAACTTTTTATAACTATTTAAATGTATATATTGAAATTTATAGTGAATAAATGAAAGGATAAATTTAAATAAAATAGAATATTATAATTGAAAAAAGAAAATTAGAAGAGAAAAAAAAGCACCAAAATTTTAAAGATTAAGGAGGTGAAACGAGAGAGGAGAGAGGGCTACGTTTGAGAAAATTGAAGAGAAGTGAGAAAAAAAGAAAGCAGTAAAACTTCAGGACACTGTCCGGTTTCATTCATCAGTGGGCGATGTAATTATAGAAGAGCAGGTGGATCTGAAAGGGTTAATATACTGTAAACCCAGAGAAGGCAAATCTCGAACTAAATACACTTTCCAAGTTGGGAGCAGACTGATGGAATTTAGATTGGGGGTTAAGAAGTAGTGATCACAAAGGAAGTGATGCAATCGAATTTTGAGTACATTAATCACAGGAGAAAGAAGACATAATCTAATCAAGAACATTCCGTCTATCGTTGAAGCCCGTCTTTTCCATGAACCAGAATTCATATCTAATTCAGACAGAAGTAATTCCTATTCAAGTACAGCTGGAAAAAGTGATACGGTCCATATGAATCCCAGCTGAAGTTTTGATAGCCGATGATTTTCCAGTGTTGAGCTATCCAAAGGAAGAAATATTGGAAGAAATCAATGAGGAGCGTCAGGACTTGATCACAGCATCAGACGATCTTCCTTTCCAGCATTGCCAAAAGTCCGAGTTCGAAATCACCTTCCATCATGAGATTGGAATATCACATGGAAGCAAACATTTCCAATAAAATTTTCGTCTTTAGCTACCAGCAGCAGTAGGCACCGCAACCGGCTTGGAATCTTCTGCCTTCTCATGTTCTTTGTTAAGCATCTGATATTGTTGTCAAAGACGCCAAACCCACAGATTCAGAAAAATTTGTACAGTAAGTCGACTGATTGCAAATACATCATTTAATCACAAAATTACAGTGCATATCCCGAAAGCCATGTTGATAGAGTATATGCCACTATGCTTGCAAAATTGTAATGGAGTGACCATAAATCTAATGCATGCCTAGTCAACTCAAGGACACAAGATAATAAAAGCTCTATTATGACTGACTGCTCATGCAGCAGCATACACCACAATGTGCCATCATTTTGCAATTTTCCTGAATCATAATGTTCATTCATTTTGCCGAATGCTAACAAAAAATTCCAAAACCTGCTTTTAAGCTACAATCCCCTACCAGATATGTTAAAAAGATAAAGAACTTCAATATTACTTTCACACACGTCTTTCACCATATAAGAATAAGAAAAATAATTTAATGCAACTCCTTGCCATATTGCTTGTCAATTGTTTTTGTCATAGAGCCATGTATAAGATTCGTGCTTGACTATAAACCAACAATAACCACCATCTATTTACAAGTCTAGCCAGGAAAGTCTCTGGATCAGTATCACTAGGATCACAGAAGATCTAAATGATTCTGAAGTTACTCCTTTTAGAAACAAGAGGAACAAGAAAACACAAGAAAATCTTACCTTATTATTGATCAAATTATGGAGAGCAATCACACTTCTAATGAGGGATGACAGATATATGACCAACATCATATCATTTGTTTTCACTGTACAGGAGGTAGATAATAATTTTATCAAAGAGAAGCCTAAACGCTGATAAAGTTGATTACTAAAGCAAATAACAACCAACATTTAATTTTGAGCTGATTTACCTGCAAAAGCTTTAACAAGTTCGGATACATTCAAGTTTGGGAGTAGGTTGAACACATCCTGAAAGAAGCCAGCTAATATTTCAGCATCGAGTGCAAAATAATTTCTGTTATTTATTGAGAACTATATCTCATGAACAGATAATGATTTATCAAGAATAACAACCACAAGGAAACATGATTCCTAATGATATAATTAAGGTTAAATTACTACTAATAGACATGAAAAATGATACCTGGAGATGGTAGAGGATTTCATGATTTAAGGGGAGCTTCCCATCAATAACCAGGTCAAGATAACTCCTAATCTCTTTTAGTCGTGCATCCAATCCTTTCAAAGCAGCCAGTTTTCCAGTCACCTAAGGCAAATCAAGAAAATAAGTTTATTATTCTTCATCAGTACACAGTTTTCATTGAAGGGACATCAGTACACAGTTGGTAGCATAGAATCTACTTTTATGCACCTCCTATTTAATTTATCTACTTTATCGGATATTCAAACTAAGACTCCACTCCCTAAAATGAAAATATTTTTTTTCCGAAGAATACCTCACATAAAATAGTATGACTTGCCATTTCTCAGGGCAATATTGTTAACATATGTGGCAAACTCGGTAATGTTAACATATGACAAATGCTCAAACATATGGCAGATTCAAATCTCCATGCTGAGTGAAACTATATAACTTAAGATGGGATAGCAGGCCCAATAATCATCTGTACACTTTAAAGGGGTGAAGATGTAAGAAGGAACCTCCGTTGCAAGGGTGCTGACAGTCGTGTCCTTCACATCCCTTAGCAAGTGTTCAACTCCTATAATAAACAGGATTAACCAGAATTATAAGTTTCTATAGAAGAGAAACAAACAGAGAACCCAAAAAATTGATGTAAACACAATATTCATTGGATAAACAACAAAAGCAAGCACCAACGCAAATTCCCGTGCAAAGCATACCTATTTCTTCAACTTCATGAGCAGCAATTTCTGAAGGAACATGCACAAATACTTTCTGGCTTTTCTGAGTTGCATTCTGCAAATTCATTCAAAATGTTAGACAATATCTTCTTATAGTGGGTTCTGCTGAAGTAGTATTCAGGGTGTTCCTCTTCACAGTACATACACGTGAAAAAAAAGAAAGAAAACATAGTTACCATTGAGCAAGTAGAATTTCAAAGACAAGGTGACAAGAATAGGACGTGTTACATAAATAAGACTCAACAATATAATCTTATCATACCTCTTTAACCTCCTCAACAGCGTAATATGCTTTCGTGGGTATACCAAGCTCTTTTGGCTGGACATCAATAATGACCAGCACCGGAGTTGGAACATAACTGCAATAGCATGAAAGATTGAATTGTCATGGTTTGACGAAATGCTGTTAGATGATAACTCAATTAGACATAATTCGCAAAAGAAACTAGAAGGAGCAGGGAGGTTAAAGAAAGGCATTGGTTGTGGTATCAGAAGGACATGACATGCTCAGAATTGGAACTGTACAAATGTTACTCAAAGTGTGGCCAGTTCCAGAAAATATGAATAACCTATCAAGCAGATGGCAACAGTGAGAAAGAAGGGACAACTTCTCACTTGGACATGTCTTGAGCACAAAAAGAAGTAGAAAAAGAAAGGAAAAAAAAATAATATTATAGTCAAAAGACTAGGACAAGAACTGATGACAAATACAAAAAGCAATTGAATCGTTGAAACCAACCCATGACATTTCCAGAGATCGATAAGCTCCAAAATATTATAGAATATTGTTTATTTGGAAATAACAATTCATCGAGAAGAAACGAAGCAATCCATGTGAAGATTTCATTTGTTTCTAACCTAGGATGCTAAGATACAGTGCCTATATATTTCTAGAGAATACACAATATTTCCATCAATAACTCAGCTTGAGATGATGCCTGAATTTCACTAAGATGTCTCAAAACCATCTCCCCATCAATCCTATCAAAAGTAAAATTCAATTATGTACTAGTGATCCTTTTAAGAAACAAGGAACCTACTGAAACCACTCAGAGGACAATAATGATCAAATAGGATCGCTCAACAAATCACTTCTACTCCAAGGACAGACGATATTGTTGGTTCTAATGCATATGACCCGGCAGTCTGAGATTCCTCAAGTGTTAAATTTATATAAGGACAAGCAAACAACTTTCCACAGAAACATCTGCTCAAGCATGAAAAAAATTCAGGACAGAGACCTCATAGTTGTCTAGGAACACAAGTGATTTCAGAAAGTGATAATTGCTTCAGGATGGTAAAGGAATAATAAAGATCTTAAATAATGTGAACATAATATGAAACCACTGGGTACAACATAATGGAAAAGTCAAAACTCTTCATAATCAAGTCTTCCATTTAGATATACATCATCTTTTGTACTTAATTCTGTCTCTCAATGATGGCATACCAACAGAAATCCAGTATTTCCACTTCTATGCTATTAGCATTGTTCATTAAATAAACTTCAAGGGACCTATCCTCATGAAGAAGGCAACAATCTTAATATTTCAAATACAAAGGAATGTGGAAACATGAAAACAACACCAGTTCAGTAATGATCAAGTAAACCCTCACAATAAGCTCCATATTACAGAATGCTTGACAGGAAACTTTTAAAATGAACTGCATGTGATTCCGGAACAAGGACAAAAGTAGCACTTGTCCGCTTAAAGAAACACATCCAATCAATTCCCACGGACAGATGAAAAAGAAATTTCTTTTCTTTATGAAGACAGAGATCTTACTCATTGAAAAGTCCATGAATATTTAGGTCGTTCTCCCTCAGTTTTGGACCAGTGCTATACCACCCCACGACATGCTCCTTCGCTGACACAATTTATACACATCAAATTATACCCGAACTTCGATCAATATTTAGTCAGAATCTAGTCTGCAGAAAATTGCAAACCATTTATTCTTCTGAACATGGAGAACATCGCTTCGTGGTAGTTATGATCGAGAAACCAGATACTTGGATCCTTATCATCTTCTTCAAAAGGCACTGCTTACACCAGGCAAATATGTTAGAGAAAGCACAATCTATGCATCTCATAAACAACTAGAGATTCAAGAGTTGAAAGACACATTTCCAAAAGGTCCAAAAAGAAAAAATAATGCAATAATTAATAGAATAAGAAATCTCAAGATGAAATACGTTATTAAATTTGGTCATGCCTTCCAAAAAATTATTATTTCATAGCATTGCTTGAAGCAAATGAACATATATCAACAAGGTGTTACAAAATTACCAAACTTCTGAAGCACACTTAGAACAAGGTACTTATATCATAACCATAGATGAACCACTACAAATTTCTATAAAAAAAAACACTCATGTATAGACATAGAAGGTGAAAAGCAATCCACAGGAGAAGTTTCCAAATGAAAGAGAACTCACTGAAGTACTCAAGAACAAGGTCTCAATTATAATTTGCTGCATGCCATTGGGTTAAATTGGATTAATTAGTAAATTGATTCTATCTTGTTGAAATAGACACGTAAAAGGGAGGCCAAAAGGCCGAGTTCTTAAGGAAATGCGCCTACTGATGCAAAACATATAGCACCAACATATTAAGAATTTCAGTTCCAGGCTTTTATCTGTGTAAAGTGAAGCAAACTCCACTTTTTTGCTAGTTCTGAAAAATTATTTGTAAATAGAATCCAACATTTAGCTGAGTGAACTACGAATTTCTTAGTATGAACATTACAATAAACACGAACGGTACTCATTCGCTCATAAATATTGCTCATTCCATAATTATTACACCCTAAAAGTAAACGACAAAGACTATAATTGCTACTGCCGAAATTCATTCCCTCCTAGACCATCCAATAAAAACCAATCGAATTCCGTCCCTAAAAGATCCAAAACAAGGGCTTTACATGAGAAACTCTTAACACGAAATTGTAGAGTCACTCCACATATAATTAGATACAATGAACTCTAAAACTCTAGAATATACCAAAAAAAACCCTCAAAAAATGGAGAAATGATCAGATCTGAAATACTGACCAGCATAGCTGTTGGTAACGTCAACGGTACCCTTAAAGGAAGTTCCCAGAAGCACACCCACGACGCGCTTTCTGGTGTCACGCGCCACCCGATTATAGTGGTCGACGATGCTCAGCAGTACAAGCGGGTGCACCACCACCTTCTCGATCGGCCGCGAGGATATCTGCTGCGACTTTATCACGTCCATTTTCCTTCCAATTCTTGTGTTTTCCTCTCGTTTTCTTATTCCTTTCTGGGGTTTTCGGGGATTTTAGTTTCAATTTCTTGGGCGGAAAGGGAAATTAAATTCTGATATTTGGTATTTTTCTGTTTATATATCTTTTTGAACTTCAATTTCAGCAATTAGAGTTGAGAAAGCAGCAGTCTTTTTGCTCTGTATTTCACAAAATCCTTGGAAGAATTTTGCTAAGCCCAATAGGCCCAGTTCCAGAATAGGCCATCTAAGACTCCACATACATGAACGCGTCAGCTCCAGGTCAGAATTCCAACAGTTGTCTTCCAGTGACTTAACTACATAAAAAAATCAACCACAACGTGCATCCGCATTGTGAATGCAGTAACAGTCGACCTTGATCACTAAACTACGGTAATTGGTCGGACATATAACTCAATTACCAGTTGAATATGTTCATTATACTTACAGTTAGCATGTATTTTGCAGTCTGAGTGTTCAAAAAGTTTGATTCCTTTTCAGCTGCGTATATCATATTGCTTATAAATTCGGCTTGATCCATCCTGTGATTTCTGACTGTCGAGCATCAGAAGGTAAATACAACGCATAATTGGTGATGAAGTTCATCAGTAATTCCGTACCTCAAAGGAAGAATGATATGAAATTTGTTTGGAATAATCATTAAAGTTTGAGGAAAACAATAACACAATGCAAAATGCTTCTGCAATTTTAGGAAGTTCATCAGTACCTCAAGGAAGAAAGAATTGTGAAGAGGGAAAGCTAATAACTGAACTGCTTTTTTCTTGGTTTCTTGTTGCTGTCAATCTTTAGTACAAACTAAAAAAAAGTGGTGATTTGGTCTAACTGAAGGACAAGGATTGAGGGTAGAGGCTCCATGGAAGTAATCATTCTTGATAGAAACATGAACACTGAAATCTTTGGACATGCTGAGAATTTCCCAACCCTAAGTACATGTCACAAGGAGGTGAATACAAAATGCAAGTGCGTGTTTCCGTACATTTTTGTGTTCTTAAGAAAACAGCAACTGAATCAATGACTTCTTTTTTTAACAAAACGTAAATTGGCAGCTGATGTTATTTATCAGTTGAATTGTAAAACTTTCTACTTGTTCCAAGTAGAAATCAAACTGTGCTACCATCTCGACAACTTCGGCCCCATGACTGGGTAATAGCATTTCCACAGAATTCAGCATGATAACCTATCTGCAGGCCAGCATAAAGACAGACAGCAGCAAAGGCAACTGACTTCTAAAATGGGAAAAGGAGAATATGTTGGAGGCTTTCTGGCAACCCAACACAGAGAAAGGGGGCGACGCACCCACCATACAAGTTGGGGAAATGGGAGTATCACTCTTCAAATTTGTAGTATGACATAACAAGATCAACCAATAACCTTAATGCCAATGTATTACTATAGTGGATAATCAGGGGTTCACTATTCTTCAAATAATCTCATTATTCTACTCTCAACTGAAAGGAATTACCAGCAAGTATATAGTAATATCAGGAATAACACTTAAAAAGACATTAAATTCAATTAAGCAAAAGCACAAACAGACTCGTTGGTCATACTATAAAACAAAGTCATGGTTCATATCAAATACAGCATGCGATTAGCATCACTTGTCTCATTGAAGGCAGCAAGACAAGGTACAATCTCGAATCCAGTTTCCATTTAAAACATAGCCTGAAGTGTCAAAGCAACAAAAGTTGGAAGCTTGGGGGGCCAATCGAAGCAAATGGAAACTCAGCGCCCCTTGTCAAATGCAATTCGTGATCTACCTGACCCCTCGAAGCCATCTCTCATGGATCCAGCACTAGCCTTCAAGGTACCTCCGCTCCCAACTTTGTCCATTGCTTTCTTACCTGTCTTAACCTCTGTCAAGAATTGATCCAGACCAAATGGGTCTTCTTCAGGTGGCTGGTCTTTATCAAACTCAACAGGCCTGTCCCTTGGACCAGTCCTCTCAGATGTGCCTGCAAATGCCCTGTCAGGCTTAAAGCGCTCAGTCTTCATCAGCTTCTCCAGCTGCTCATCAGCACCACCATACATCTCATCATCCGCATCTTTCTTAGGCCTATACAGAGTACTCATTGTAGATTGAGTAGTAAACAAGCCCTTGTCATAGATGTTGTAAGCATCATCGGTGGCAAAACCAGAATCCATCCCTTTCTCTTGGTTAAACAACCTCTGATCATACATAACTTCACCACCTCTCGTTCCAGTGGAGGCCATTCCGAGAGCGACTTTCTCACTGATATCACGATCTCTATCCCTGGTAATTTTGCTCTTCTTCCCCATAGCGGCATCTTTTGCCTCCAGTCTTCTTTCCCTCTCCCTCTCTTTGCGCCTCTCCTCACGAATTTTTTCCCTTTGCAACCTTTCCTCTCTCTCTTCTTTTGTTTCCTTGGGTGCATCTCTGACACGTTCATAATCAATATTCATATCACCATCACTAACACCGCCCCTCTCAGAAGGCATTGGCACAGCAGCTGCTGGAGCAACACCAGTTCTCTCAGATCTTGCCTTCCGGGCCAGCTCCCGCAGTTCCATCTCTTTCTTCTCCTTTTCCTTCATCATCATCTCCTTCTGAACCTTTGATCGCATTGCAACAGCCTCTCTAGCTTTCTGTTCAGCAACATATAGAGCCTCAGATAACTTGGCAAAATTGTCATTAATCTGAACGTCCTGAAGCCCCCGACCATCCGCCGCCAGACGCTTGTCCAGTGGTATTGTATATCCCTTTGGGTTCTTCCAGTTAGAGATGCAAGGTGGGATCTTCCAGTCTTGCTGGTCTTTAACAGTCACAGGCCGAGGTGGAGAATGCATAACAGGCACCGGTGGAGAGCCAGAAGCTTTTGGAACCCTCTTGTGCTTAAACTTCGGCGGCTCCAATGGATCCACTGGCATCTCCACCATGCGAATAATTCTCTCTTTAGCCCCAGAATTAAAGGCAGCTGACTGTTGAGATGGCTTGTACTTAATAAACTTAGAGTCTGAAGACTGTGTAGGAACATTTTTTGGCTGTGCAGCACTCAACCTGACATTCACAATCTTCTCAAGTGCAGCCTTAGTCTCTTGGGTCGTCTCATCAATCTCTTTCTGCTTCTCATCCACCTCCATATCTTCTTCTTCCTCATTATCCTTCGCAAAGATCGGAACAAGGTCAGAGTGCTGAGAATACACAATCTTCTTCGCATTTTCATTCTGCCTCACAATAGCATCATATCTCAAGTTCCCACGCTCATCCACTGTGAGAGGCAAAGTCTTCCCACCTGGTTTCTGATTCGTACTTCGCCCCATGCCAAGCGGGTACTGTGCATAGTGAATTTCAGGGAACGCCCCTCCATCCCCAAAGTCCTCAGGCTTTGACGGCTTGAACCCCGCGCGTTTCAAGTAAGGAGGCACTGGCTTAGCCTTTGGGGCCTCAGTATCTCCATCCTCAGACAAACTATACCTACTTTTGAACCATGGATCGTTAGAATGATCATAATTAGTGTTCACCGATGACTTTGCCTTCGGAAGAATATCTGTCAAGGCCACCATCTTCAAACTCCGATCTCAATATAAGCTACTACCTAACCCCTACAAAAATCCCAGAAAATGTCATAACAGGCAAAACAATAACACTAATTGCTGATAACAGATGTATACCTACCGGGATCCAAAATTGAACCAAGAAGAAAACCAAAAAATCAAGAGACATAGAAGCGCGTAATGCATAAAATCAACGACAACCCTAAGCCCAAATCACAGTATCTAACACGTTCACGCGTTAACAAGAAAAGTTCAAAGATTTTAGCTACCTCAAACCCTAACAAAGATCTACATTCGGTTTCGATTATCCGATCAAAGATTCGAATCCCCAAACGAACTCCATAATCATACGAGAAGAAAACCCGTCAAAACTTACACATATTGATGTATAGAGAAGGCAAGAAACCGACCTGGGATTTGAACAGAGAAACACAGGTCCAAGAATACCTTCAGCCTTTGAGTTGGAGGATAATCAGGCGGCGATACAAAAAGGGTGCAGAGTGAAAGATAATGTTTGGACACAGGAATTATATAAAACAGGTTTTGGTTTCATCAATATAAGGCGGCTTCTAAAATTGGTCCGGGTGCAAACTCAATTATTATTACCTATCTACTAATTTTTATATATATATATATATAAATATATATATATATATAAATATATATATATATATAAATATATATATATATATAAATATATATATATATATAAATATATATATATATATAAATATATATATATATATAAATATATATATATATATAAATATATATATATAAAACAAGGGTTCTTTCTACTTCTTGAATATCAGTTTATAACACCACGACACTAATTTTTTATTACAACGATGACACATCTAAGTTAGTTTTTCTTCTTGTTCTTTCCCTTTTTTTTTCTTTCTTTTGAAACTTAATATGTTGGTTTATATATTTTTAATATTTATAATATATTTAAAAGCGTGAATGATTGTTTATTATATGAATACAGAAAAGGTGTGGTACAATAATTAATTTTGGAAAAAAGGCCTCTAAACTCACAAAAAGTTGTTAATGATACGTTGCACCAATTTTAATTATGATGATTTAATTTTAAAAATTAATTATATTTTTTTATAAAAATGACTCTACGTTATTTTAACACCACCAAACTATTTTTTTCTCGTGTTATATATGTCTTAAGTTGGTTTTCTTTTGTTTGAATTGTTTGTTTCTTTCTTTTCCTGAAATGAGATTTGTTGATTTGTATATTTTATTGTATTTATAATATATCTTACAACGTGAAAGATTATTTATTATACACACACAATACAACGTGCCATGATAATTAATTTTAAATAAATAAACACCATCTAAAATGTGTTGGTACGTATCGCTCCAACCTAAATCATTTATATAGACATTTATATATTATCCACCAATGCATTATATCAGTTAGGACTAGGAGTGACAAGATGGTTTGAAATCCATGGGTTCAACCCAACCAACTAGTTTTGGGTTGGGCTGGATAGTCATATTTTCAAATCAGTTGATACGAGTTGAATTAAAAATAAAATTATATTTTGTATGGATTAAATATGGGTTATTAATGGGTTCTTAATGGATTCAACCCATAAACTACAAAAAAAAAAAAAAAAAAAAACAAAAAAAAACCCACGATCTTGTCTTCTCAATTAGCTGCACTGACAAGTCCATTTTCTCTACTAAGGGTGTTCAGTTCACTTAATCGAATTGAACTGATTCCCCCAAAATCATAAAACAAAATGCCTCAGTTCAATTTTGGTTATAATCGATTTTTTTTTTGTTTTTTCAATTTAAAAACGAAAAACCGATTTTAAAAAAATAAATAAATAAAAATGATTTCATTTTTTTTTCTTTTCTAGCTTTCAATGGTGAGAGAGAGAGAGTTAGAGGAGAGAGAGAGGGTTCTCACTTCTCATATATTTTAAAGCCAAGTCAACTCAAGTACTTTCTTAATTTTGACTCAATTTAAATATATTTATTTATATAATATAAATATAAATATAATATATTATATAATACAGAATATATTATATGTAATTAATAAAATTAAAAAATATATAAAAAAATTTAGTTTTTCGATTTGGTTCTGCCACCGAACAAGGAAAAAAACCAACAAAAAAACTAACTTTTTTTAATAAATTCGGTTTGATTTTTTAGTTCGAACCTAATTTTTGGTTCGGTTCAATTTCGGCCAGTTTAATTGAATTGTAAACACCCTTATCCTCCACACACACACACACACAACCCTCATTCTCTAGACACACACACTCACAACTCTCTTTCTCCATATACTTTATATTTTGGATAAATTACAACGATCCCTCTTGAAATTTGACATAATTACGAATACTCCTTTATTGTTTGAAAAGTTATCAATACCCCTCTGATTTTAATTATCCCATTTCATGAGTTTTTGTTAGTTTTTATCTATTTTTTTGTGGTGAACTAATCAAAATACCCTTGCGGAATAATTTTTTTTTAATTTTTTTATCCACCAGTTAGATCTTTTTACAAATTTTTTTATTTTTTTTCTAAAAAAAAATACAGTAAGGGTATAGTTAACAATTTCATACCTACATCCACGGATTACATAATTTCATCAAACATCAAGGCAGTATTTGTAATTTTTTAAATAACTAAAGGGTATTTGTAATTATGTCAAACCTCAAGGGAGGTCGTTGTAATTAAATTATAATATTTTTATGTGACTTTTTTATTTCATATTACAACTTATGATTCTGAAGGTGATGAAAATGAAAATTGCCTCTCAACAAGTATAGAGAATTTGGTTGCACGACTTGGTATTCATTCAAGATGAACATCTAAAATTTTATGAATTATTTTGATAAAATTTAGTATTTTGCTAGATATTAGAAGATTTTTTTACTTTATGATTTAGCAATTGAATCTTGACATACATATCATAGTCAGAAATGACGTGTGATACAAGTTTAGTCGTAGTTACCTTTTTTAGTAGTTCAATTATAATTCTTTTTTCTTTTCGTTGTGTGAAATTTTGAAATATTTTAATTCAAATTGATAAAATAGTTTATACTAATCCGACCCAACCCATTCACAACCCAAATCGTCTTAGACCCACTCACTTGGATCCATTTTGTACCCGACCCATTTTTAACCCAATATGTAATTTTGCCTAGATAATATTTTAGCCTCCACCACTTGCGCTGCTAACCTGATTTTTTCTTCTCTCTAGTCACTCGCCCTTCTCCATAAACCAAATTTGCGCTTCTTGGCTGCAACTCGCCACCGTCATATACACCCCCCTTCATTTCTAACCGCTCCCTCCCCCTCAGACCCCCATAATCACCATCTCGGCCGCTATCGTCTGCCACCTCACCCCACCCTAATTCGCCTTCTCTGTCATATATATAAGTATGTATATATATGTAATATTATTTTATGTGTAGAAACATATTTGTTCTAGCATATGTTAATATATCTACTTAGATATTATTTTTATATAATTCTTAATTTGGTTATTCACTTTTTATATTTTTTATATATACTAATCGTTGTAAAGTATCGTCCTTACATACATATAATAAATAATCTTTCATATTTTAAAATATTTTATAAATAAAAATAAATATATAATCAACAAATCATATTTCAAAAAAAAAAAAGAAAGAAAGAAAAGAAAATAAATTTAAGGTATTATCGATATAACAAAAAAATAGTATAATAATTTTAAAATGATGTGGTGTCACCTTTGAAAAAAATAGAATATTTAAAATTATTTAATCAAGAATATAAATGTGTTGAATATCCATCACAATCTTCTACCGTTGTTGCCGACTTGGAGCTTCAGGATGAAGATGACGAAGCTGTTGTTCTTGATGCCGGATAGTGTAGTCGTATGTTTGAATTGTGCCTTTGATTCATTTTGTACGTATAGCTTTAGCCGATTTGCCAATGTGGCTGTTGAGTCATTTATTCGTTGGGGGATTGGTCACGTAGCTGGTTTGGGCAGTTATTTTGTTAGCATTTTGTTTTACTGCTTTGGTTGTGTATTTAAGCTGGGGTTCAAAACCCCTTTCTGTAACTTGAGATATTTTCATAATTGAGAGCAGAGAACATTTACCAATGGTTTTTCCTTTGTTTCTTCTTCTTGCAAATTTTACGTGGTATTAGAGTGTTCGTTGTGAAGGTCTCTGCATACTAGCATTGTATCGAATCTATATGTGATAGAGCAGACAATTATTGGTGCAATTATGACGGAAACTGTCTCCTCAACAATGACGACACAAAAACATGCGGAAGTTGCAAATCCATATGAAACAGATATTCTATTCACTCATCCATCTGAACATTGTCGTCTTGCATTAACATCTTCCCCATTAGATGGTACCAATTTCCTAGCATGGCAATGTGTCGTATATATCTCTCCGCACGAAGATGAAGCCAAGCTTCATAGACGGAGGTTTTCCACGACTAGCTCTTAGTTCATCAAATTTCGAGCAATGCAGGGGTGTTGATTTAACGGTCACCTCCTGGATTCGGAATTTTATGTCTAAAGATATAGTGGAATCGTTTATGTTCTGTGCTACTTCGTGAGAGTTATGGTTCGCGATACAAGCTAGGTATGTCCGAAGTAATGACCCTATGATTTATCAGTTACAAAGGGAGATTTTTTCAATTTCGTAGTAAGATTTAACACTTATAGTAGCATACCTTATGAAAGTTACGAAGTTGTGGAATGAGTTTAGTTGTTTAGCGTTTGTGCCTAAATGCAAATATGGAGGCTGTTCCTGTGGAATTAATAAAGCAATTGACAATCTTACTTCATCTATTCATGTGATGTAGTTTCTTATGGGGCTGCATGAAAGTTTTAATAATGAAAGAAGTCAAATCTTGATGCTTGATCCGTTGTCGGATATTGAGAAAACTTTTCATTGTATTTACAAATTAATTAACAAATAAAAAAATTCCACATCAACAGGTACGTACGCACACTCACAACCCCGCAATGAACGGTACACCCGTGCCAGGCAGCCATCCCCGACCCGATATTAGACCCGTAACTGTGAATGGGGCTGCCTCATTCGGGCTCGTTATAATATGGTAACCAGGCCACTTAACCCGATTATTCGTAGGAGCCGCTGGCCCGAAGTTTTGGTACTCCCCGTAATACAAGGTACTCAATGCGAAGTCAGAGCTGGCCCACCTTGACCAGCCCTCCGGGTCGACCAAATCATCAAGATAAGTCTTCATGATTACGGTCCGGGAGAACTCCTGCCAGGGTCGGCCCAAATAAGTCTTAAACGAACCCAAAACGGGTTTAAGGTCCGGGGCAGCAAGGATCCGGCAGTACTGGATCGAGATTCCCGTGTTTTGAAACGGGTCTCCCCGGCCCTGGGCGGTGATGATGTTAGCCTGACCGAATAAAGGCTTTCTGACGTAGATGACGCAGCTCTGGAACACGACGGCGGCGTTTCCAAAGATGAAGTCGATGGTGCCGTATATGTAACACAACTTATAGAACTGGCGCTGGGATTGAGCGAAAATGGTGTCCTGGTAGCCTTCGAAGCTACAGGCGTAGAAGAGGGAGAGGTCAGAGGCTGACCGGAGGGCTACTGCCTGCCCGCCTTCTGGCCCGGCGGTGTTCCGAAATGTGATTCCACGGGCCATGAATTCGGAGCCATCAACCCCTGGAAAAGCCCATATAAAGGGACTGATTAATCAATTCATTCATTTATTGTTTTTCATTTTTGAAAAAAAAAAAACTAAATTGATTGAAATTTTGTGACTATATAACAAGAAGTGAACTTCATCGTCATAAAATATTTATTTATTAATATATGTGGATATCAAGTTTGGCATGCAGGAGATTGCATTTTACATCCTATAAGTTAATATTTTTGTAATTTTAATCTTTATTATTTTTTAATTCATCAAATTGTGTCCCATGACTCAAAGAAATTTATAGTTTTATCTCAATCTTAATTCTTTTAATTTTTTTTAGGAAAACAACATTAATTAATTCTCTTCAAAACTTAATGAAAGTTGTGCTATGCACGTATTATTTCCAAAACAATTTAATGGAATTGAATAAGAATTTTAGAGTTATTGAATGCAATTCGGTGAGTTAAAAAATAATGTAATTAAAATCACAAAATCACTAATTTTTGGGACATAAAATGAAAAATTTCCTTTTAAAATTTTATAAAATTCAAGCGAAAACTAGTACTTGATGATTGCATTTGTAGTTTAATTTAATTGTATATACGTTCATAAAAATGTTAAGATGCACTGAATATATATGCCTTAAGAGTCATTATACGAAATAAAATACCAAAAAAAAAAGAATAAAAGAAAAATAGTGAAAGAATATGTCAACTCTTCATTTGAAAACTTTCGAAATTTAATTTTCTTTCTTCATTAATCCTAATTAACTCCTCCCCTTGATTCTCTAACATGTTCATAGAAAGATTATGAATCAACGGCTGAGCATTTTTCTAATCCTTTAGCAATATATTATTCAATTCCATGAGATATAAAAAAATTAATTAAACATATATTTTTTATGTCATTGAAAATACTTAAAAATTCAATTTTTGGTCTCATGCAAAATTTCAAATATAATCACAAAATGGAAAGTGCTGATCAGTCATACCCACAGTAGCAGAGCTGTACGTCGTGAAACCGGCGGAGACGCTCCGGTTGCCGGTGATCACGGTATACCTCACTCCATCACCCACCAGCGTCACCTTATTCATCGTCCGGTTTATCAATATATTCTCCTCGTAAACCCCCTTCTTCACGTACACAACCACCCGCCCGTCCCCGACCCGATTTTCTACCGCGTAGTTTATTGCCTCCTGAATGGACCTGAAATCGCCTGGTCCGTCCTTCGACACGATGACATTCGCCTTCGACGCCGTAGCCAGACCCACATCCTGCAAAAGTTTACGGTCACCTGGCGACACCCAACCCGGAAACCCATGATTATTCGTGTCGTAATTCGTTGAGGAGTTGCCCGAGAGAGCCCCATTTACCGCGAGGCTATTGCTTATCAGCTCTGAAAGATTACCCGACAAAATCGGGGAGCTGAATTTCCAGACTTTCAGCTCGTCGGAACCTGACCGGCAGATTTCGATGTTGGTCAAGGCTGAGCTGAGCCATGTTTGCGCGTCGGAATCCGTGAAGCTCGAGTTCGTTTTTATGCTGTGCAAAGTGGTGTTTAATTGGACGATGGTGCTGTCAATGAGATTTTCGCAGTCTCTAAACACGATCTTCTTTCTTCTGCTCTTTCCCGTGGAGCCAAGCTTCTCGACGTGGCTTTTCAACTCCACGGCTCGCTCCATGGCTGCTTGGATCGTCATGGCCCGGAAATCCTCGAGGGTTTTGGGGTCGAATCGCCCAGGGTCTCGACCCATGAAGTAGTTGCAGGGCTCCGGGTGCGGGACGGTGCTGCACCACCAACGAATGCCCTTATTCGTAATTTCACCATCAGCCAAAACGAAGAAAACAAAGAAAAAGAAGAAGAATTTGGACATTATAGTAGTTGTTATAGTCTTGAAGGGTTTAATGTATTAGCCACGGATATGAATTAGGGGTAAGATTCTTGAACGAATTTGGGCAGGGTTTTTGGGTTTATATAAACACCTGTGGAGTAGTGAAAGAAAGATTTGATAAAAATATAGTGGTAAGAGTTTAAAATGGAGAAGTGTGATTACTTTGTCTTGAAAATGAAGAGATGATTGTTTTATGTATGGGATCACGGCCATCGCACTCATCATGGGGGCTGGGCCGTGTGACGGACACACACGGATTTTGCTGTATCTCGGTCGGGTCAAGAGCCGTTTATTTGAAGCAATATCAACAGGGTCGCTCTCAGGGTTGGGCCGCCTAGGGCGACCACCCATGGCCCATCCCTGAGGGGGGCTTCACCCATTGTGCACTGCAAAAAATAATAATTTAAATACATACAGAAACAAGGCAGCTAACGTGATGGTTGCTGGTTGTATTACTGAGCTAGGAATTGTCAATGTGCATGCATGGCTTGGTACCCAAGATACATACCAACCTGTTAATCATGTGTTGTTGAAGTAAGCGGCTCAATGATCCACCATGCTTAACTACACTCATAATTAGTTCAACCAGGTTCATGTCTCAAACCAACCATTTAATTTGATGGTTGGGTTTAATCAAAGTTGGTTTCATCCAACCAAATCAATTGTTGAACAAGTGTAGCATACTTATTTATATATGATTATATCTTTTTTTTTTAAATTATACATCAATCACATTGTAAGTATATTACACTTGTCATATAATTGATTCAGTCAGATCACATTAAATTCAATTTAAATTAGAATTCCTGTTGGTTAGCCACCATCTAGCATTGGATTAATATCGAACACGCCCTGAATCCTAATTAAGTTGTAAGATTAGAATCTTATAGTTACAAAAAATTTAATAATATGCTATTTAAATATTTAATTAGAATTTGTATTTAATTAGCATTTAATGTATATATATTATCAGATATTGATTATACGGTACTCACATATTACTCCCCGACATAAAAGATTAATCGACCTATCGTCTTCTAGTCGAATGTGATTTTTTTTTCTTTTATCTCTAAATCAGGCTCGAGGAAAGGGGGAATAATTTTACAAGTGATTCGTTCTTAACAGTTGAACACCAATATGCATTAGTACATCTGATGGTTAATATATTGAGTGATGTAATTAATTATTTTTATTAAAATACTTAATGAAAATTAGAAGGGGAAAAAAAACGTTATTTGAGTCGAGTAGTTCTATGTCTGAAAGCGAGTGGAGTTAAAATTTATTACGTATTTTACAAGCACTAACATCCTAAACTAATGACACTTTACGTGAGTGTGATGGAAAATTGGAAATTTGTGTCTGCCGCCCTACTTTTATCCAATTGGGATTTGCTTAAATGTTGTTGGGTTGACTTTGCACCTTATTATTTCTCTCTATTTTTGGTGAATAATACCCACTTGCTAATTACTACATCTATTCCATCTGTGGTATCTAAAAATAAAAAATAAAAATTAAACTATTTGATATTCAATTCAAATAGAGTAATACAAGTTTGCTTAAATTTGATTTATTTAACTTAACAATTGAAAACTAAATAAAAAATTTTGGTTGATAAACTTTCAAGTTCGACTCATGTTTGATTTAATTAAAGCCCATTTGAGCTCAATTAAATTAATAAATAAATCAAATTCAAATATAATTTTGAGAACGGAATAATAATTTTGTTAGACCGGCGTTAATTTTAGGAATATATTTATAATTTTTAAACAAGAGAAAAAATATTTATTATTATAATAAATATCAGGAGATCTAGTATGTTGAAATTCACCCTAAAATAAATAATAAATACTTTTGTATGGTATATACGTTTGTTTAGCTATTTAAGCTAATTATACTGGTCATGTGAACCAACCATCTTAAAATCTCGCATGAAAATATGGATAAACTTTGATCGACCCGAATTAAAGCCTAAATATTTGCCAAACCCCAATCGGTACTGTTTTCTATATTATAAAAAATGTGACATTTTCAATCATGGTTAATTACCCTTGTTAATAACAAAATAGTTGTAGCAAATAATCATTGACCTCGATCATGCAATGGTTGTTGACCGTCGTATTTGCGACGGTAACTAATACATTTGCCACTATTTTATTTGAAGTGAGGTGTTGCTTTTATCTTCTGCGCCAACGAATGCCATCTGCGTCTTGTTACGTTTGTCATTCTGCTTCAATTTCTAAGTTTTCATTTCTATCTACACAATCGTTTTTCTCGTACAGGATGTCATCATAGTTTCACAACATTTTATGCTCATTACAGGTATTGTGTGTCTTTGTTGTCTATTTATGCCCTTTGTAACATTTTTGTCTGCTTGCGTAGATGTGTATTCTCATTTTTGTTTAACTGATATGAAAGAGTATTTATTGAAATGAAGAGCAATAACTGGACATGGGAAAGTTCGTTGTTTCTCTTATTTGGATTTAACGAAGAGGGAGTGATTGAGCTGAGTTTTACAAAATACATGGTAGCTTTTAGCTTATTTTCAAAATAGGGGGGTTTTTCTTGCAGAGTTTTTAAAACATATTGGGGCTTTATGCATTTTGTCCTTTAATATATCTCGTTAGTCAGAGTGGTCTTGGATTGATTTACTTTACTAGAGGGGATATAGTGACAGAAAATGAGTGGAGGATTCACGAAATCTGATAAATGGCTTAGATGGTTACAATCTGCAAACCAATTCTTGAGAAGTTTTGCTGAATGATGCGCCCTTATTGTTCCGGCTTTTTAATTTCCTTGTCTGTGCGTCTTTTTTCTTTTTGTGTGTGTGTGTGGTGTGTGGGTATGTATGTGTATGTGTGTGTGTGTGTGTGTGTGGTGTGGGGGTGTGTGTGTGTGTGCATGTGCGGAGTGTGTGTGTGTGTGTGGTGTGTGTGTGTGTGTGTGCATGTGCGGAGTGTGTGTGTGTGTGTGGTGTGTGTATGTGTATGTGTGTGTGTGTGTGTGCTGTGTGTTTGTGTGTGCTGTGTGTGTGTGTGAGTGTGTGTGTGGTGTGCGGGTGTGTGTGTGTGTGTTTGTGTGCGTGTGCGTGTGTCACAGCCTTTATTTTCTGTGCCAACGAATGCCATATGCGTCTTGTTACATTTATCATTCTGCTTCAGTTTCTAAGTCTTGATTTGTATCTACACAATCCTTTTTCTCGTGCAGGATGTTATCATTGTTTCGCAATATTTTATGCTCATTACGGATATTGTGTATCTTTGTGGTTTATTTATGTCATTTATAACATTTTTGTGTGCTTGCGTAGATGTGTATTCTTATTTTTGTTTACCTGATATGAAAGAGTATTTATTGAAATGAAGAGCAATAACAGGATATGGGAGAGTTCATTGTTTCTCTTATTTGGATTTAACGAAGAGGGGGCGATTGAGCTGAGTTTTACAAAATACATGGTAGCTTTTAGCTTATTTTGAAAATAGGGGGGTTTTTTTGCAGAGTTTTTAAAACACATTGGGGTTTTATGCATTTTGTCCTTTAATATATCTCGTTAGCAAAAGTGGTTTTGGATTGATTTACTTTACTAGAGGGGATATAGTGAGAGAAAATGAGTGGAGAATTCATGAAATCTGATAAATGGCTTAGGTGGTTATGATATGCTACCCAATTCTTGAGAAGTTTTATTGAATGATGCGCCCTCCTTGTTCCGGCTTTTCAATTTCCTTGTCTGTGCGTCTTTTTTCTTTTGTGTGTTTGTGTGTGTGTGTGTGTGGTGTGTGGGGGTGTGTGCATGTGCGTGCGTGTGTGTGCATGTGCGATGTGTGTGTGTGTGTGAGTGTGTGTGGTGTGTGGGTGTGTGTGTTTGTGTACGGGGTGTGTGTGTGTGGTGTGAGGGGGGGTGTGTGTGTGCGTGTGCGGGGTGTGTGTGTGTGTGTGCGTGTGCGGGGTGTGTGTGTGTGTGTGTGTGCGTGTGCAGTGTGTGTTTGTGCGGTGTGTGTGTGGTGTGTGAGGGTGTGTGTGTGTGCATGTGCGGGGTGTGTGTGTGTGCATGTGCGGGGTGTGTGTGTGTGTGCAGTGTGTGTGTGTGTGCGTGTGCCACGGTAAAATATGTTTTACTTTCATTTTGAACATAGAAGAACTGAGGTGTTGACTTTATTTTCTGCGCCAACGAATGCCATATGCGTCTTGTTACATTTGCCATTCTGCTTCAGTTTCTAAGTCTCTTGTTACATTTGCCATTCTGCTTCAGTTTCTAAGTCTTCATTTGTATCTACACAACCCTTTTTCTCGTGTAGGATGTTATCATTGTTTCGCAATATTTTATGCTCAATACGGGTATTGTGTATCTTTGTGGTTTATTTATGTCATTTATAATATTTTTGTGTGCTTGCGTAGATGTGTATTCTTATTTTTTTTACCTGATATGAAAGAGTATTTATTGAAATGAAGAACAATAACAGGACAAGAGAGAGTTCATTATTGCTCTTATTTGGATTTAACGGAGAGGGGTGATTGAGCTGAGTTTTACAAAATACATGATAACTTTTAGCTTATTTTGAAAATAGGGGCGTTTTTTTTTGCAGAGTTTTTAAAATACATTGAGGTTTATGCATTTTGTCCTTTAATATATTTCGTTAGCAAAAGTGGTCTTGGATTGATTTACTTACTAGAGAGGATATAGTGAGAGAAAATGAGTGGAGGATTAATGAAATCTGATAAATGGTTAAGGTGGTTATGATATGCTAACTAATTCTTGAGATGTTTTGCTGAATGATGCGCCCTTCTTGTTCTGGCTTTTCAATTTTCTTGTCTGTGCGTCTTTTTTCTTTTTGTGTGTGTGCGTGTGTGTGAGTGTGTGTGTGCATGTGTGGTGTGTGTGTGTGTGCGTGTGCGGAGTGTGTGTGTGGGGGTGTGGTGTGTGGGGGTGTGTGTGTGTGTGCGTGTGCAGTGTGTGTGTGTGCGTGTGCGGGGTGTGTGTGTGTGCAGTGTGTGTGTGTGCGTGTGTCACAGTAAAATATGTTTTACTTCCATTTTCAACATAGAAAAACTGAGGTGTTGCCTTTATTTTCTGCGTCAACGAATGCCATATGCGTCTTGTTACATTTGTCATTCTGCTCAGTTTCTAAGTCTTCATTTGTATCTACACAACCCTTTTTCTCGTGCAGGATGTTACCATTGTTTCGCAATATTTTATGCTCATTACGGGTATTGTGTATCTTTGTGGTTATTTATGTCATTTATAACATTTTTGTGTGCTTGCGTAGATGTGTGTTCTTATTTTTGTTTACCTGATATGAAAGAGTATTTATTGAAATGAAGAGCAATAACAGGACATGGAAGAGTTCATTGTTTCTCTTATTTGGATTTAACGGAGAGGGGGCGATTGAGCTGAGTTTTACAAAATACATGGAAGCTTTTAGCTTATTTTGAAAATAGGGGGAGTTTTTTTTGCAGAGTTTTTAAAACATAGTGGGCTTTTATGCATTTTGTCCTTTAATATATCTCGTTAGCAAGAGTGGTCTTGGATTGATTTACTTTACTAGAGGAGATATAGTGAGAGAAAATGAGTGGAAGATTCACGAAATCTGATAAATGGCTTAGGTGGTTATAATTTGCAAACCAATTCTTGAGAACTTTTGCTGAATGATGCGCCCTTATTGTTCCGACTTTTTAATTTCCTTGTCTGTGGGTCTTTTTTCTTTTTGTGTGTGTGTGTGCGTGTGTGTGTGTGGTGTGTGGGTATGTGTGTGTATGTGTGTGCGTGTGTGTGCATGTGCGGTGTGTGTGTGTGTGTGTGTGAGTGTGTGTGTGGGTGTGTGTGTGTGTGTGCGTGTGCGGAGTGTGTGTTTGTGTGTGGTGTGTGGGTGTGTGTGTGTGTGTGCTGTGTGTTTGTGTGTGCAGTGTGTGTGTGTGCTGTGTGTGTGTGTGCGTGTGCGGGGTGTGTGTGTGTCTGTGTGCTTGTATCACGGTAAAATATATTTTACTTACATTTTGAACATAGAAGAACTGGGGTGTTGCCTTTATTTTCTGCGCCAACGAATGTCATATGCTTCTTATTACATTTGTCATTCTGCTTCAGTTTCTAAGTCTTTATTTGTATCTACACAACCCTTTTTCTCGTGCAGGATGGTACCATTGTTTCGCAACATTTTATGCTGATTACGGGTATTGTGTATTTTTGTGGTTTATTTATGTCATTTACAACATTTTTGTGTGCTTGCGTAGATGTTTATTCTTATTTTTGTTACCAAATATGAAATAGTATTTATTGAAATGAAGAGCAATAACAAGACATGGGAGAGTTCATTGTTTCTCTTATTTGGATTTTACGGAGAGGGGCGATTGAGCTGAGTTTTACAAAATACATGGTAGCTTTTAGCTTATTTTGAAAATAAGGGTTTTTTTTTTTTTTTTGCAGAGTTTTTAAAACACATTTGGGTTTTATGCATTTTGTCCTTTAATATATCTCGTTAGCAAAAGTGGTTTTGGATTGATTTACTTTACTAGAGGGGATATAGTGAGAGACAATGAGTGGAGGATTCATGAAATCTGATAAATGGCTTAGGTGGTTATGATATGCTAACTAATTCTTGAGATGTTTTGCTGAATGATGCGCCCTTCTTGTTTTGGCTTTTCAATTTCCTTGTCTGTGCGTCTTTTCTATTTTTGTGTGTGTGTGTGTGAGTGTGTGTGTGTGCCTGTGTGTGCATGTGTGGTGTGTGTGTGTGTGTGTGTGTGGTGTGTGTGTGTGTGTGCGGAGTGTGTGTGTGGGGGTGTGGTGTGTGGGGGTGTGTGTGTGTGTGTGTGTGCGTGTGCAGTGTGTGTGCGGTGTGTTTGGGTGTGTGTGCGTGCGTGTTCGGGGGGTGTGTGTGTGTGTGCAGTGTGTGTGTGTGTGTGCGTGTGTCGCGGTAAAATATGTTTTACTTCCATTTTCAACATAGAAGAACTAAGGTGTTGCCTTTATTTTCTGCGTCAACGAATGCCATATACCTCTTATTAAATTTGTCATTCTGTTTCAGTTTCTAAGTCTTCACTTGTATCTACACAACCCTTTTTCTCGTGCAGGATGTTACCATTGTTTCGCAATATTTTATGCTTATTACGGGTATTGTGTATCTTTGTGGTTTATTTATGTCATTTATAACATTTTTGTGTGCTTGCGTAGATGTGTGTTCTTATTTTTGTTTACCTGATATGAAAGAGTATTTATTGAAATGAAGAGCAATAACAGGACATGGAAGAGTTCATTGTTTCTCTTATTTGGATTTAACGGAGAGGGGGCGATTGAGCTGAGTTTTACAAAATACATGGTAGCTTTTAGCTTATTTTGAAAATAGGGGGGGTTTTTTTTGTAGAGTTTTTAAAACATAGTAGGCTTTTATGAATTTTGACCTTTAATATATCTCGTTAGCAAGAGTGGTCTTGGATTGATTTACTTTACTAGAGGAGATATAGTGAGAGAAAATGAGTGGAGGATTCACGAAATCTGATAAATGGCTTAGGTGGTTATAATCTGCAAACCAATTATTGAGAAGTTTTGCTGAATGATGCGCCCTTATTGTTCCGGCTTTTTAATTTCCTTGTCTGTGGGTCTTTTTTCTTTTTGTGTGTGTGTGCGTGTGTGTGTGTGGTGTGTGGGTATGTGTGTGTATGTGTGTGCGTGTGTGTGCATGTGCGGTGTGTGTGTGTGTGTGAGTGTGTGTGTGGTGTGTGGTGTGTGTGTGTGTGTGTGTGGTGTGTGGGTGTGTGTGTGTGTGTGCGTGTGCAGTGTGTGTGTGTGCTGTGTGTTTGTGTGTTTGTGTGTGTGTGCTGTGTGTTTGTGTGTGCAGTGTGTGTGTGTGTGCTATGTGTGTGTGTGTGAGTGTGTGTGGGTGTGTGTGTGTGTGCGTGTATCACGGTAAAATATGTTTATTTCCATTTTGAACATAGAAGAACTGAGGTGTTGTCTTTATTTTCTGCGCCAACGAATGCCATATGCGTCTTATTACATTTGCCAATCTGCTTGAGTTTCTAAGTCTTCAATTGTATCTACACAACCTTTTTTCTCGTGCAGGATGTTACCATTGTTTCGCAACATTTTATGCTCATTACGGGTATTGTGTATCGTTGTGGTTTATTTATGTCATTTATAATAATTTTGTGTGCTTGCGTAGATGTGTATTCTTATTTTTGTTTACCTGATATGAAAGAGTATTTATTGAAATAAAAAGCAATAATAGGATATGGGAGAGTTCATTGTTTCTCTTATTTGGATTTAACGGAGAGGGCGATTGAGCTGAGTTTTACAAAATACATGGTAGCTTTTAGCTTATTTTGAAAATAAGGGTTTTTTTTTTTT
>NC_026148.1:13129393-13130282 GCF_000512975.1 Sesamum indicum | reverse complement strand
GTGTGCGGTGTTGGGGTGGGTGGGGGGGGGGGTGTGTGTGCGTGTGCAGTGTGTGTGTGTGTGTGTGCGTGTGCAGTGTGTGTGCGGTGTGTGTGTGTGTGTGGGGTGTCAGGGTGTGTGTGTGTGTGCGTGTGCAGTGTGTGTGCGGTGTGTGTGTGTGTGTGGGGTGTGTGGGTGTGTGTGTGTGTGCGTGTGCAGGGTGTTTGTGTGTGTGCAGTGTGTGTGTGTGTGTGTGCGTGTGTCACGGTAAAATATGTTTTATTTCCATTTTCAACATAGAAGAACTGAGTTGTTGCCTTTATTTTCTGCGCCAATGAATGCCATATGCGTCTTGTTACATATGTCATTCTGCTTCAGTTTCTAAGTCTTCATTTGTATGTACACAACCATTTTTATCGTGCAGGATGTTACCATTGTTTCACAATATTTTATGCTCATTAAGGTTATTGTGTATCTTTGTGGTTTATTTATGTCATTTATAACATTTTTGTGTGCTTGCGTAGATGTGTAATTTTATTTTTGTTTACCTGATATGAAAGAGTATTTACTGAAATGAAGAGCAATTAACAGGACATGGGAGAGTTGATTGTTTCTCTTATTTGAATTTAACGGAGAGGGGGCGATTGAGTTGAATTTTATAGAATACATGATAACTTTTAGCTTATTTTGAAAATAGGGGGTTTTTTTGTATAGTTTTTAAAACACAGTGGGCTTTTATGCATTTTATCCATTAATATATCTCATTAGCAAGAGTGGTCTTGGATTGATTAACTTTACTAGAGGGGATATAGTGAGAAAAAATGAGTGGAGGATTCATGAAATCTGATAAATGGCTTAGGTGGTTATAATCTGCTAACCAATTCTTGAGAAGTTTTGCTGAATGATGCGC
>NC_026148.1:13128770-13129319 GCF_000512975.1 Sesamum indicum | reverse complement strand
CGTGTGTGTGCATGTGCGGTGTGTGTGTGTGTGAGTGTGTGTGTGGTGTGTGGTGTGTGTGTGTGTGTGTGTGTGGTGTGTGGGTGTGTGTGTGTGTGTGCGTGTGCAGTGTGTGTGTGTGCTGTGTGTTTGTGTGTGCAGTGTGTGTGTGCTGTGTGTTTGTGTGTGCACTGTGTGTGTGTGTGCTATGTGTGTGTGTGTGAGTGTGTGTGGGTGTGTGTGTGTGTGCGTGTATCATGGTAAAATATGTTTATTTCAATTTTGAACATAGAAGAACTGAGGTGTTGCCTTTATTTTCTGCGCCAACGAATGCCATATGCGTCTTATTACATTTGCCAATCTGCTTGAGTTTCTAAGTCCTCAATTGTATCTACACAACCTTTTTTCTCGTGCAGGATGTTACCATTGTTTCGCAACATTTTATGCTCATTACGGGTATTGTGTATCGTTGTGGTTTATTTATGTCATTTATAATATTTTTGTGTGCTTGCGTAGATGTGTATTCTTATTTTTGTTTACCTGATATGAAAGAGTATTTATTGAAATAAA
>NC_026148.1:13127312-13127824 GCF_000512975.1 Sesamum indicum | reverse complement strand
TGTGTGTGCAGTGTGTGTGTGTGTTGTGTGTGTGTGAGAGAGTGTGTGTGTGGTGTGTGGGTGTGTGTGTGTGTCTGTGTGCGTGTATCACGGTAAAATATGTTTTACTTCCATTTTGAACATAGAAGAACTGAGGTGTTGCCTTTATTTTCTGCGCCAACGAATGCCATATGCGTCTTGTTACTTTCGCCAATCTGCTTGAGTTTCTAAGTCTTCAATTGTATCTACACAACCTTTTTTCTCGTGCAGGATGTTACCATTGTTTCGCAACATTTTATGCTCATTACGGGTATTGTGTATCGTTGTGGTTTATTTATGTCATTTATAATAATTTTGTGTGCTTGCGTAGATGTGTATTCTTATTTTTGTTTACCTGATATGAAAGAGTATTTATTGAAATAAAAAGCAATAATAGGATATGGGTCATTGTTTTGTTTCTCTTATTTGGATTTAACGGAGAGGGCGATTGAGCTGAGTTTTACAAAATACATGGTAGCTTTTATTTTGAAAAT
>NC_026148.1:13125300-13127261 GCF_000512975.1 Sesamum indicum | reverse complement strand
GAGTGGTCTTGGATTGATTAACTTTACTAGAGGGGATATAGTGAGAGAAAATGAGTGGAGGATTCATGAAATCTGATAAATGGCTTAGGTGGTTATGTTCTGCAATTCAATTCTTGAGAAGTTTTGCTGAATGATGCGCCTTTCTTTTTCCGACTTTTCAATTTCCTTGTCTGTGCGTCTTTTTTCTTGTGTGTGTGTTGTGTGTCTGTGTGTGGGGTTCTCCTCCTTGTTCTGACTTTTTCATTTCCTTATCTATGTGTCTTTGTGTGTGTGTGTCGTGTATGTGTGTGATGCGTGTGCAGGGTGTGTGTGTGTGCGTGCGTGTGCAGTGTGAGTGTGTGTGCGGTGTGTGTGTGTGTGTGGGGTGTGTGGGTGTGCGTGTGCAGGGTGTTTGTGTGTGTGCAGTGTGTGTGTGTGTGTGCGTGTGTCACGGTAAAATATGTTTTATTTTCATTTTCAACATAGAAGAACTGAGCTGTTGCCTTTATTTTCTGCGCCAATGAATGCCATATGCGTCTTGTTACAGATGTCATTCTGCTTCAGTTTCTAAGTCCTCATTTGTATGTACACAACCATTTTTATCGTGCAGGATGTTACCATTGTTTCACAATATTTTATGCTCATTAAGGTTATTGTGTATCTTTGTGGTTTATTTATGTCATTTATAACATTTTTGTGTGCTTGCGTAGATGTGTAATTTTATTTTTGTTTACCTGATATGAAAGAGTATTTACTGAAATGAAGAGCAATTAACAGGACATGGGAGAGTTGATTGTTTCTCTTATTTGAATTTAACGGAGAGGGGGCGATTGAGTTGAATTTTATAGAATACATGATAACTTTTAGCTTATTTTGAAAATAGGGGGTTTTTTTGTATAGTTTTTAAAACACAGTGGGCTTTTATGCATTTTATCCATTAATATATCTCATTAGAAGGAGTGGTCTTGGATTGATTAACTTTACTAGAGGGGATATAGTGAGAAAAAATGAGTGGAGGATTCATGAAATCTGATAAATGGCTTAGGTGGTTATAATCTGCTAACCAATTCTTGAGAAGTTTTGCTGAATGATGCGCCCTTATTGTTCCGACTTTTTAATTTCCTTGTCTGTGGGTCTTTTTTCTTTTTGTGTGTGTGTGCGTGTGTGTGTGTGGTGTGTGGGTATGTGTGTGTATGTTTGTACGTGTGTGTGCATGTGCATGTGCGGTGTGTGTGTGTGTATGAGTGTGTGTGTGTGGTGTGGGTGTGTGCGTGTGCGGAGTGTGTGTGTGTGTGCGTGTGCGGAGTGTGTGTGTGTGTGCGTGTGCGGAGTGTGTGTGTGTGTGCGTGTGCGGAGTGTGTGTGTGTGTGTGTGGTGTGTGGGTGTGTGCGTGTGTGTGTGCGTGTGCAATGTGTGTGTGTGTGTGCTGTGTGTTTGTGTGTGCAGTGTGTGTGTGCTGTGTGTTTGTGTGTGCACTGTGTGTGTGTGCTATGTGTGTGTGTGTGAGTGTGTGTGGGTGTGTGTGTGTGTGCGTGTATCACGGTAAAATATGTTTATTTCCATTTTGAACATAGAAGAACTGAGGTGTTGCCTTTATTTTCTGCGCCAACGAATGCCATATGCGTCTTATTACATTTGCCAATCTGCTTGAGTTTCTAAGTCTTCAATTGTATCTACACAACCTTTTTTCTCGTGCAGGATGTTACCATTGTTTCGCAACATTTTATGCTCATTACGGGTATTGTGTATCGTTGTGGTTTATTTATGTCATTTATAATAATTTTGTGTGCTTGCGTAGATGTGTATTCTTATTTTTGTTTACCTGATATGAAAGAGTATTTATTGAAATAAAAAGCAATAATAGGATATGGGAGAGTTCATTGTTTCTCTTATTTGGATTTAACGGAGAGGGCGATTGAGCTGAGTTTTACAAAATACATGGTAGCTTTTAGCTTATTTTGAAAATAAGGGTTTTTTTTTTT
>NC_026148.1:13120081-13122569 GCF_000512975.1 Sesamum indicum | reverse complement strand
TTATTTTTGTTTACCTGATATGAAAGAGTATTTACTGAAATGAAGAGCAATTAACAGGACATGGGAGAGTTGATTGTTTCTCTTATTTGAATTTAACGGAGAGGGGGCGATTGAGTTGAATTTTATAGAATACATGATAACTTTTAGCTTATTTTGAAAATAGGGGGTTTTTTTGTATAGTTTTTAAAACACAGTGGGCTTTTATGCATTTTATCCATTAATATATCTCATTAGAAGGAGTGGTCTTGGATTGATTAACTTTACTAGAGGGGATATAGT
Source organism: Sesamum indicum (assembly GCF_000512975.1). NCBI lineage: Eukaryota > Viridiplantae > Streptophyta > Magnoliopsida > Lamiales > Pedaliaceae > Sesamum > Sesamum indicum. Next base: position 13,122,290 of record NC_026148.1, on the reverse strand, counting down.
GAGAAAAAATGAGTGGAGGATTCATGAAATCTGATAAATGGCTTAGGTGGTTATAATCTGCTAACCAATTCTTGAGAAGTTTTGCTGAATGATGCGCCCTTATTGTTCCGACTTTTTAATTTCCTTGTCTGTGGGTCTTTTTTCTTTTTGTGTGTGTGTGCGTGTGTGTGTGTGGTGTGTGGGTATGTGTGTGTATGTGTGTGCGTGTGTGTGCATGTGCGGTGTGTGTGTGTGTGTGAGTGTGTGTGTGGTGTGTGCGGGGTGTGTGTGTGTGTGTCTGCGGTGCGTTTGTGTGTGAGTGTGTGTGTGGTGTGTGCGGGGTGTGTGTGTGTGTGTCTGCTGTGTGTGTGTGTGTGAGTGTGTGTGTGGTGTGTGCGGGGTGTGTGTGTGTGTGTCTGCGGTGCGTGTGTGTCTGAGTGTGTGTGTGGTGTGTGGGAGTGTGTGCGTGTGCGTGTGCGGTGTGTGTGTGTGTGTGCAGTGTGTATGTGTGTGTGTACGTGTGTCACGGTAAAATATATTTTACTTCTATTTTGAACATAGAAGTACTGAGGTGTTGCCTTTTTTTCTGCGCCAACGAATGCCATATGCGTCTTATTACATTTGTCATTCTACTTCAGTTTCTAAGTTTTTATTTGTATCTACACAACCCTTTTTCTCGTGCATGATATTACCATTGTTTCGCAATATTTTATGCTCATTACGGGTATTGTGTATCTTTGTGGTTTATTTATGTCATTTATAAAATTTTTGTGTGCTTATGTAGATGTGTGTTCTTATTTTTGTTTACCTGATATGAAAGATTATTTATTAAAATGAAGAACAATAACAGGACATGGAAGAGTTCATTGTTTCTCTTATTTGGATTTAACGGAGAGGGGGCGATTGAGCTGAGTTTTACAAAATACATGGTAGCTTTTAGCTTATTTTGAAAATAGAGGGGGTTTTTTTTGCAGAGTTTTTAAAACATAGTGGGCTTTTATGCATTTTGTCCTTTAATATATCTCGTTAGCAAGAGTGGTCTTGGATTGGTTTACTTTACTAGAGGAGATATAGTGAGAGAAAATGAGTGGAGGATTCACGAAATCTGATAAATGGTTTAGGTGGTTATAATCTGCAAACCAATTCTTGAGAAGTTTTGCTGAATGATGCGCCCTTATTGTTCCGGCTTTTTAATTTCCTTGTCTGTGGGTCTTTTTTCTTTTTGTGTGTGTGTGCGTGTGTGTGTGGTGTGTGGGTATGTGTGTGTATATTTGTACGTGTGTGTACATGTGCGGTGTGTGTATGTGTATGAGTGTGTGTGTGTGGTGTGGGTGTGTGTGTGTGTGTGTGTGCGGAGTGTGTGTGTGTGTGCGTGTGCGGAGTGTGTGTGTGTGTGTGTGGTGTGTGGGTGTGTGCATGTGTGTGTGCGTGTGCAGTGTGTGTGTGTGTGTGTGCTGTGTGTTTGTGTGTGCAGTGTGTGTGTGTTTGAGTGTGTGTGTGGTGTGTGGGTGTTTGTGTGTGTGCGTGTCTGGGGTGTGTGTGTGTGTGTGCGGTGTGTGTGTGTGTGTGTGTGTGTGTGTGCGGTGTGTGTGTGTGTGCGTGTGCGGTGTGTGTGTGTGTGTGAGTGTGTGTGTGGTGTGTGCGGGGTGTGTGTGTGTGTGTCTGCGGTGCGTTTGTGTGTGAGTGTGTGTGTGGTGTGTGGGAGTGTGTGCGTGTGCGTGTGCGGTGTGTGTGTGTGTGTGTGCAGTGTGTATGTGTGTGTGTGCGTGCGTCACGGTAAAATATGTTTTACTTCTATTTTGAACATAGAAGTACTGAGGTGTTGCCTTTATTTTCTGCGCCAACGAATGCCATATGCGTCTTATTACATTTGTCATTCTACTTCAGTTTCTATGTTTTTAATTGTATCTACACAACCCTTTTTCTCGTGCAGGATGTTACCATTGTTTCGCAATATTTTATGCTCATTACGGGTATTGTGTATCTTTGTGGTTTATTTATGTCATTTATAATATTTTTGTGTGCTTATGTAGATGTGTGTTCTTATTTTTGTTTACCTGATATGAAAGATTATTTATTGAAATGAAGAGGAATAACAGGACATGGATGAGTTCATTGTTTCTCTTATTTGGATTTAACGGAGAGGGGGCGATTGAGCTGAGTTTTACAAAATACATGGTAGCTTTTAGCTTATTTTGAAAATAGAGGGGGTTTTTTTTGCAGAGTTTTT
>NC_026148.1:13117282-13119635 GCF_000512975.1 Sesamum indicum | reverse complement strand
TGTGTGTGTGAGTGTGTGTGTGGTGTGTGCGGTGTGTGTGTGTGTGTGTCTGCGGTGCGTGTGTGTGTGAGTGTGTGTGTGGTGTGTGGGAGTGTGTGCGTGTGCATGTGCGGTGTGTGTGTGTGTGTCCAGTGTGTATGTGTGTGTGTGCGTGTGTCACGGTAAAATATGTTTACTTCTATTTTGAACATAGAAGAACTGAGGTGTTGCCTTTATTTTCTGCGGCAACGAATTCCATATGCGTCTTATTACATTTGTCATTCTACTACAGTTTCTATGTTTTTATTTGTATCTACACAACCCTTTTTCTCGTGCAGGATGTTACCATTGTTTCGCAATATTTTATGCTCATTACGGGTATTGTGTATCTTTGTGGTTTATTTATGTCATTTATAACATTTTTGTGTGCTTATGTAGATGAGTGTTCTTATTTTTGTTTACCTGATATGAAAGAGTATTTATTGAAATGAAGAGCAATAACAGGACTTGGAAGAGTTCATTGTTTCTCTTATTTGGATTTAACGGAGAGAGGGCGATTGAGCTGAGTTTTACAAAATACATGGTAGCTTTTAGCTTATTTTGAAAATAGAGGGGGTTTTTTTGCAGAGTTTTTAAAACATAGTGGGCTTTTATACATTTTGTCCTTTAATATATCTCGTTAGCAAGAGTGGTATTGGATTGATTTACTTTACTAGAGGAGACATAGTGAGAGAAAATGAGTGGAGGATTCACGAAATATGATAAATGGCTTAGGTGGTTATAGTCTGCAAACCAATTCTTGAGAAGTTTTGTTGAATGATGCGCCCTTATTGTTCCGGCTTTTTAATTTCCTTGTCTGTGGGTGTTTTTTCTTTTTGTGTGTGTGTGCGTGTGTGTGTGTGGGGTGTGGGTATGTGTGTGTATGTGTGTGTGTGTGTGTGCATGTGCGGTGTATGTGTGTATGAGTGTGTGTGTGTGGTGTGGGTGTGTGTGTGTGTGTGTGCGTGTGCGGAGTGTGTGTGTGTGTGTGGTGTGTGGGTGTGTGCGTGTGCAGTGTGTGTGTGTGTGTGCTGTGTGTTTGTGTGGTGTGTGTGTGTGTGTGTGCGTGTGTGCGTGTGTGGGGTGTGTGTGTGTGTGTGGGTGGTGTGTGTGTGTGTGTGTGTGTGCGTGTGTGTGTGTGTGTGTGAGCGGTGTGTGTGTCTGAGTGTGTGTGCGGTGTGTGCGGGGTGTGTGTGTGTGTTTCTGCGGTGCGTGTGTTTGTGACTGTGTGTGTGGTGTGTGGGAGTGTGTGCATGTGCGTGTGCGGTGTGTGTGTGTGTGTGTGTGTGTGCAGTGTGTATGTGTGTGTGTGCGTGTGTCACGGTAAAATATGTTTTACTTCTATTTTGAACATAGAAGAACTGAGGTGTTGCCTTTATTTTCTGCGCCAACGAATGCCATATGCGTCTTATTACATTTGTCATTCTACTTCAGTTTCTATTTTTTTATTTGTATCTATACAACCCTTTTTCTCGTGCAGGATGTTACCATTGTTTCGCAATATTTTATGCCCATTACGGGTATTGTGTATCTTTGTGGTTTATTTATGTCATTTATAACATTTTTGTGTGCTTATGCAGATGTGTGTTCTTATTTTTGTTTACCTGATATGAAAGATTATTTATTGAAATGTAGAGGAATAACAGGACATGGATGAGTTCATTGTTTCTCTTATTTGGATTTAACGGAGAGGGGGCGATTGAGCTGAGTTTTACAAAATACATGGTAGCTTTTAGCTTATTTTGAAAATAGAGGGGGTTTTTTTTGCAGAGTTTTTAAAACATAGTGGGCTTTTATGCATTTTGTCCTTTAATATATCTCGTTAGCAAGAGTGGTCTTGGATTGATTTACTTTACTAGAGGAGATATAGTGAGAGAAAATAAGTGGAGGATTCACGAAATCTGATAAATGCCTTAGGTGGTTGTAATCTGCAAACCAATTCTTGAGAAGTTTTGTTGAATGATGCGCCCTTATTGTTCCGGCTTTTTAATTTCCTTGTCTGTGGGTCTTTTTTCTTTTTGTGTGTGCTTGTCTGTGGGTCTTTTTTCTTTTTGTGTGTGTGTGCGTGTGTGTGTGGTGTGTGGGTATGTGTGTGTATGTGTGTGTGTGTGCATGTGCGGTGTGTGTGTGTGTATGAGTGTGTGTGTGTGGTGTGGGTGTGTGTGAGTGTGTGTGCGTGTGCGGAGTGTGTGTGTGTGTGGTGTGTGGGTGTGTGCGTGTGTGTGTGCGTGTGCAGTGTGTGTGTGTGTGCTGTGTGTTTGTGTGTGCAGTGTGTGTGTGCTGTGTGTGTGTGTGAGTGTGTGTGTGGTGTGTGGGTGTGTGTGTGTGCGTGTGT
>NC_026148.1:13113166-13117248 GCF_000512975.1 Sesamum indicum | reverse complement strand
GTGTGTGTGTGGTGTGTGCGGGGTGTGTGTGTGTGAGTGTGTGTGTGGTGTGTGCGGGGTGTGTGTGTGTGTGTGTCTGTAGTGCATGTGTGTGTGAGTATGTGTGTGGTGTGTGGGAGTGTGTGCGTGTGCGTGTGCGGTGTGTGTGTGTGTGCAGTGTGTATGTGTGTGTGTGCGTGTGTCACGGTAAAATATGTTTTAGTTCTATTTTGAACATAGAAGAACTGAGGTGTTGCCTTTATTTTCTGCGCCAACGAATGCCATATGCGTCTTAGAACTGAGGTGTTGCCTTTATTTTCTGCGCCAACGAATGCCATATGCGTCTTATTACATTTGTCATTCTATTTCAGTTTCTAAGTTTTTATTTGTATCTACACAACCCTTTTTCTCGTGCAGGATGTTACCATTGTTTCACAATATTTTATGCTCATTACGGGTATTGTGTATCTTTGTGGTTTATTTATGTCATTTATAACATTTTTGTGTGCTTATTTAGATGTGTGTTGTTATTTTTGTTTACCTGATATGAAAGAGTATTTATTGAAATGAAGAGCAATAACAGGACATGGAAGAGTTCATTGTTTCTCTTATTTGGATTTAACGGAGAGGGGGCGATTGAGCTGAGTTTTACAAAATACATGGTAGCTTTTACCTTATTTTGAAAATAGAGGGGGTTTTTTTTGCATAGTTTTTAAAACATAGTGAGCTTTTATGCATTTTATCCTTTAATATATCTCGTTAGCAAGAGTGGTCTTGGATTGATTTACTTTACTAGAGGAGATATAGTGAGAGAAAATGAGTGGAGGATTCACGAAATCTTATAAATGGCTTAGGTGGTTATAATCTGCAAACCAATTCTTGAGAAGTTTTGCTGAATGATGCGCCCTTATTGTTCCGGCTTTTTAATTTTCCTTGTCTGTGGGTCTTTTTTCTTTTTGTGTGTGTGTGCGTGTGTGTGTGTGGTGTGTGGGTATGTGTGTGTATGTGTGTGCGTGTGTGTGCATGTGCGGTGTGCGTGTGCGGAGTGTGTGTGTGTGTGTGGTGTGTGGGTGTGTGCGTGTGTGTGTGCGTGTGCAATGTGTGTGTGTGTGTGCTGTGTGTTTGTGTGTGTGTGAGAGTGTGTGTGTGGTGTGTGGGTGTGTGTGTGTGTGTGCGGTGTGTGTGTGTGTGTGTGTGCGTGTGGTGTGTGTGTGTGTGTCTGCGGTGCGTGTGTGTGTGAGTGTGTGTGTGGTGTGTGGGAGTGTGTGCGTGTGCGTGTGCGGTGTGTGTGTGTGTGTGCAGTGTATATGTGTGTGTGTGCGTGTGTCACGGTAAAATATGTTTTACTTCTATTTTGAACATAGAAGAACTGAGGTGTTGCCTTTATTTTCTGCGCCAATGAATGCCATATGCGTCTTATTACATTTGTCATTCTACTTCAGTTTCTAAGTCTTTATTTGTATCTACACAAGCCTTCTTCTCGTGCAGGATGTTACCATTGTTTCGCAATATTTTATGCTCATTACGGGTATTGTGTATCTTTGTGATTTATTTATGTCATTTATAACATTTTTGTGTGCTTGCGTAGATGTGGATTCATGAAATCTGATAAATGGATTAGGTGGTTATGAATGATGCGCCCTTTTTTCTTGATAAATTTGCTGAATGATGCGCCCTTTTTTTCCGGCTTTTCAATTTCCTTGTCTGTGTGTCTTTTTCTTGTTTTGTATGTGTGTCTGTGTGAGTGTGTGTGTGGTGTGTGGGGGTGTGTGTGTGTATATGTGTGTGAGTGTGTGTGTGGGGTGTGGGTGTGGGTGTGCGTGTGCGTGTGCGGAGTGTGTGTGTGTGTGTGGTGTGTGGGGGTGTGTGTGTGTGCGTGTGCGAGGTGTGTGTGTGGGTGTGTGGGGTGTGTGGGTGTGTGTGTGTGTGTACGTGTGCGGGGTGTGTGTGTGTGTGCAGTGTGTGTGTGTGTGCGTGTGTCACGATAAAATATGTTTTACTTCCATTTTCAACATAGAAGAACTGAGTTGTTGCCTTTATTTTCTGCGCCAATGAATGTCATATGCGTCTTGTTACATATGTAATTCTGCTTCAGTTTCTAAATCTTCATTTGGATCTACACAACTATTTTTATCGTGCAGGATATTACCATTGTTTCACAACATTTTATGCTCATTAAGGGTATTGTGTATCTTGTGGTTTATTTATGTCATTTATATCATTTTTTTGTGCTTGCGTAGATGTGTATTCTTATTTTACTTTACCTGATATGAAAGAGTATTTACTAAAATGAAGAGCAATTAACAGGAATTGGGAGAGTTCATTGTTTCTCTTATTTGAATTTAACGGAGAGGGGGCGATTGAGTTGAGTATTATAGAATACATGGTAGCTTTTAGCTTATTTTGAAAATAGAGGGTTTCTTTTGCATAGTTTTTAAAACACAGTGGGCTTTTATGCATTTTTTCCTTTAATATATCTTGTTAGAAAGAGTGGTCTTGGATTGATTTACTTTACTAGAGGGGATATAGTGAGAAAAAATGAGTGGAGGATTCATGAAATCTGATAAATGGCTTAGGTGGTTATAATCTGCTAACCAATTGTTGAGAAGTTTTGCTGAATGATGCGCCTTCCTTGTTTTGGCATTTAAATTTCCTTGTCTGTGCATCGTTTTTCTTTTTGTCTGTGTGTGTGTGTGTGTGTGTGTGTGGTGTGTGCGGGTGTATGGGAGTGTGTGTGTGTGTGTGTGCGTGTGCTGAGTGTGTGTGTGTGTGTGTGGTGTGTGGGGGTGTGTGTGTGTGCGTGTGCGGGGTGTGTGTGCGTCTGCGGTGCGTGTGCGTGTGCGGGGTGTGTGTGTGTGCGTGTGCGTGTGCGGTGTGTGTGTGCAGTGTGTATGTGCGTGTGCGTGCGTGTGTCACGGTAAAATATGTTTTACTTCTATTTGAACATAGAAGAACTGAGGTGTTGCCTTTATTTTCTGCGCCAACGAATGTCATATGCATCTTGTTACATTTGGCATTCTGCTTCAGTTTCTAAGTCTTTATTTGTATCTACACAATCCTTTTTCTCGTGCAGGATGTTACCATTGTTTCGCAATATTTTATGTTCATTACGGGTATTGTGTGTCTTTGTGGTTTATTTATGTCATTTATAACATTTTTGTGTGCCTGCGTAGATGTGTATTCTTATTGTTGTTTACCTGATATGAAATAGTATTTATTGAAATGAATAGCAATAACAGGACATGGAGAGTTCATTGTTTCTCTTATTTGGATTTAACGGAGAGAGGGCGATTGAGCTGTGTTTTACAAAATACATGGTAGCTTTTTGCTTATTTTGAAAATAGGGGGGTTTTTTTTCCAGAGTTTTTAAAACACATTGGGGTTTTATGCATTTTGTCCTTTAATATATCTCGTTAGCAAAAGTGGTCTTGGATTGATTTACTTTACTAGAGGGGATATAGTGAGAGAAAATGAGTGGAGGATTCATGAAATCTGATAAATGGCTTAGGTGGTTATGATCTGATAACCAATTCTTGAGAAGTTTTGCTGAATGATGCGCCCTTCTTGTTCCGACTTTTCAATTTTCTTGTCTGTGCGTCTTTTTTCTTTTGTGTGTGTGTGTGTGTGAGGGTGTGTGTGTGTGTGGGGTGTGTGTGTGTGTGTGTGCATGTGCGTGCGTGTGTGTGCATGTGCGATGTGTGTGTGTGTGTGTGAGTGTTTGTGTGGGTGTGTGTGTGTGTGTGTGCATGTGCGGGGTGTGGGTGTGTGTGTGTGCGTGTGCGGGGTGTGTGTGTGCGGGGTGTGTGTGTGTGTGCAGTGTGTGTGTGTGTGTGTGTGTCACGGTAAAATATGTTTTACTTCCATTTTCAACATAGAAGAACTGAGGTGTTGCTTTTATTTTCTGCGCCAACGAATGCCATATGCGTCTTGTTACATTTGCCATTCTACTTCAGTTTCTAAGTCTTCATTTGTATCTACACAACCCTTTTTCTCGTGCTGGATGTTACCATTGTTTCGCAATATTTTATACTCATTACGGGTATTGTGTATCTTTGTGGTTTATTTATGTCATTTATAATATTTTTGTGTGCTTGCGTAGATGT
>NC_026148.1:13095478-13112035 GCF_000512975.1 Sesamum indicum | reverse complement strand
GGCTTTTCAATTTCCTTGTCTGTGCGTCTTTTTTTGTGATGTGAGTGTGTGTGTGGTGTGTGGGTGTGTGTGTGTGTTTGTGTGCGTGTGCGGAGTGTGTGTGTGTGTGGTGTGGTGTGTGGGTGTGTGTGTGTGTTTGTGTGCGTGTGCGGAGTGTGTGTGTGTGTGTGCGTGTGTAGTGTGTGTGCATGTGTGTGTGTCCACCGAGAGTCAACGCATTCGTCCGTAATTGGAGTTGGCCTGGCCAAGAGGACGTTGTACAACTTAATCACTGAATTCAGGACACGGTGAAAATGTTTGTGGATCGGGCGCCCGCAACGTATAAAATCATGCCTGACGACGCTGTTCTTTCGTGTGCAGTATGTGTGTGTGTGTGTGTGTGTGTGTGCATTGTGTGTGTGTGGTGTGTGGGTGTGTGTGCGTGTGCAGTGTGTGTGTGTGTGTGGTGTGTGGGGGGGTGTGTGTGCGTGTGCGGGGTGTGTGTGTGTGTGTGCGTGTGTAGTGTGTAGTGTGTGTGCGTGCGTGCGGGGTGTGTGTGTGTGTGAGTGTGTGTGGTTGTGTGTGTGTGCGTGTGCGGGGTGTGTGTGTGTGTGTGTAGTGTGTGTGTGCGTGTGTCACGATAAAATATATTTTACTTACATTTTGAACATAGAAGAACTGAGGTGTTGCCTTTATTTTCTGCGCCAACGAATGCCATATGCGTCTTGTTACATTTGTCATTCTGCTTCAGTTTCTAAGTCTTCATTTGTATCTCCACAACCTTTTTTCTTGTGAAGGATGTTACCATTGTTTCGCAACATTTTATGCTCATAGCAGGTGTTGTGTATCTTTGTGGTTTATTTATGTCATTTATAATATTTTTGTGTGCTTGCGTAGATGTGTGTTCTTATTTTTGTTTATCTGATATGAAAGAATATTTATTGAGATGAAGAGCAATAACAGGACATGGGTGAGTTCATTGTTTCTCTTATTTGGATTTAACGGAGAGGGGGCGATTGAGCTGAGTTTTACAAAATACATGGTAGTTTTTAGCTTATTTTGAAAATAGGAGGGGTCTTTTGCAGAGTTTTTAAAACACAGTGGGCTTTTATGCATTTTGTCCTTTCATATATCTCGTTAGCAAGAGTGGTCTTGGATTGATTTACTTTGCTAGAGGGGATATAGTGAGAGAAAATGAGTGGAGGATTCATGAAATCTGATAAATGGCTTAGGTGGTTATGATCTGCTAACCAATTCTTGAGAAGTTTTGCTGAATGATGCGCCCTTATTGTTCCGGCTTTTCAATTTCCTTGTCTGTGCGTCTTTTTTCTTTTTTTTTTTTGTGTGTGTGTGTGTGCGTGTGTGTGTGTGTGGTGTTTGGGGGTGTGTGTGTGTGTGCGTGTGCGGGGTGTGTGTGTGTGTGCGTGTGTCACGGCAAAATATATTTTACTTCCATTTTGAACATAGAAGAACTGAGGTGTTGCCTTTATTTTCTGCGCCAACGAATGCCATATGCGTCTTGTTACATTTGCCATTCTGCTTCAGTTTCTAAGTCTTCATTTGTATCTACACAACCCTTTTTCTCGTGCAGGATATCACCATTGTTTCGCAACATTTTACGCTCATTACGGGTATTGTGTATCTTTGTGATTTATTTATGTCATTTATAACATTTTTGTGTGCTTGCGTAGATGTGTATTCTTATTTTTGTTTACCTGATATGAAAGAGTATTTATTGAAATGAAGAGCAATAACAGGACATGGGAGAGTTCATTATCTCTCTTCTTTTTTACTTTCAATATCTGACAAAATGCATGAAAACCTCCCTGTATTTTAAAAAGTATGCAAAAAACACCCATCTATTTTCATAATATGCTAAAAATCCCCTCCTGTTTTGTTTTAGTCACCAAAAAAACCACATTCTGTTAATAACTAACGAAAAGTGAAGGAAATGCGCGTCTGCTGCGTTCAGTAGTCATTTTCTGCGGTTTAAATTCATATTTAATGATAATTTGGACTAAAATACCCCTATATGGGTCTATATAATATTCAAAAGGCTTTTTGGCTTATTTTGTGTCTTTCTTTTATCATTTCAAACCCTAAAAATAAGTATTAAATTGCTATATTAAATTTAAATTAAAATATTAAACTATATTTGTTTTATTTAATATTAAATATTAAATTATATTATATTTAAATTCAAATAATTTTATAATTATTAATTATTAAATCTAAAATTATTTTTAATTAATTAAAATATATATTTAATTACAATAATTATTATTAATTAGCCAAAAATATTTAATTATTATAATTGTTTAAAATATTCTCAATTTACTAAAACATATTTTAATTAATATAATTAAAATTAATTAAAAAAAATTTTAAAAAAAAAGAAAATCTGCTATTTCGCTCCTCCGACGGCCAGTGGTACCATTAGAATCCTCTCTTCAAGACGAACATTTTCATGCCTTCAATTTGAGTTTTCGTCAATTATAGAGAGTGGGCTCAAGCAACGATCGCCGAATATGTTTGTCGTCGATTCATCTCCGTCTGATCGAATCTCGATCTCAGACCACCACAATCAGACTCGTCTCTTCAAGACGATTCTAACGAGACTAGGCTCGCTAAATTTGGTAACAAAATACGACGAGATTTTCGGGGGGAAGCCGGGGTAAGGGGGTGGGGACGGGGGGCAGTGGGGATAATGAGGTGGGTGGGATAGTTAGTTTTTTTTTTTAATATATTATAATAATATATTTTTAAAAATTTTAAATTATTTATATGTAATATAAGTTAAATAATTTGTTGAATTTAGATCTTTTATTTTTTTTAAAATCTAATGGTTGAGATTAATTGATTAGATCTAACGATTAATATTTGATCAAAAAAGATCCAACGGTTATTAAAATTAGAAATAATATATATTAAATAAAGGTATAACGGTCATTTTCTAAAAAAATAACACCGTAGTTGGATTTAACGGAGAATGGGCGATTGAGATGAGTTTTACAAAATACATGGGAGCTTTTAGTCTATTTTTAAAATAGGACGGTTTTTTTTGCGGACTTTATGATTTATGTTGTTGAGAAACAGAGAGCGGTGCAAACTGATCTGGAGGTCACTTCCAGTGATATGGCTTATCAATTAGCCTTGAGTGAAAATAGAAGAGAAGGTGATAAATCTATATAAAGGAAGAAATCGTTTATTGATAAGAAGAATTTGATATGCGCACACTGTCACAAGAAGGGGCATGCACAAGACACTTGTTTTCAACTCCATGGTGTGCCGGATTAGTACAAAACATTGGTTGCTAAAAAGAAAAGAGGGAAAAGATGAAGGTTCAGTGAAAGCATTTCCACAAAACGTTACAGAATTAGTGGCTAAAGTACTTAAATTGTTGTAGAAGAATAACATTCACTTGGATCCACTAACCAATTACGCAAACTATGCACATTTTGACGAAGAGTTTGCAGGTAACACTGTTATGCCCACTAGTATTAATTTGAATTGTTGGATTATTGACACTGGGGCCACTAACCATGTTTTGTGCAAATATTGCTTTCTTTCAGTCATATGTCAAACTTATTCATCCTCACTATATACACCTACCTAATGGTTCAAAAAAGCTTGTTCAATATACTGGAACTGTGAAACTTAATAATAAAATCATCCTTGAGAATGTTCTTTTCATACCTCAATTTTCAGTGAACTTATTATCAATTAGCCAATTGTCATCAGGATGGCTGTGTTTTGCAGGACCAGGGAACTAAAGAAAACCTGGTCATGGGAGTTCTTTTAAAGAAGCTATACATCTACAAGCAACATCATAATCTTCCTGTTGATTCTTCTATTAGCGAGCTTAATGATGCCACTCTCCAACATGTCCTTTAGCTGCTTCCTAAGCTCCACAAGCTTAGGTTGCGACATTCTGTACAGTGCCCTGGTGGGATGCTTCATGCATTATTTCAAAATGTATCTTGCTCTTCTAGTACTCGCTGTAATCTTACTGTGTGGCATAATCGTTTAGGTCATGAGATGTTCAAGCAATAAAACATAGTCTGGAAGTTGATTGTAGTGATATTTCCACTGATATACCTTATGACATTTGTCATAAAGCGAAACAGAGTTGGCTTCCTCTTCCACTTAGTTCTCACATTCTCTTGAAATTTTTTATCTGATTCACATGGACTTATGGGGTTCTTACACAGCTAATACCATATCTGGCATACATATTAACTCTAGTAGATGATCACTCTTGTTCCTTATGGACCTTTCTCCTTAAACAGAAAACCCAAGTCTCATCGATACTTAGAAATTTCTGCTGCTTGGTTCGAAATCAGTTCAATAAATGCATAAAAATCATATATTCTGATAATGGATCAGAATTTATCAATCAAGAGTGTCAAACACTTTGTGCTAGCCTTAGAATCATACATCAAACATCTTGTACCTATACTCTCCAACAAAATGGTAGAGTTGAAAGGAAACAGCGATATTTATTGAATGTGCTCGAGCCTTATTGTTTCAGGCATCTCTTCCCGTTAAATTCTAGGGGGTTGCAGTACTTACAACAACCTATATCATAAACAGAATCTGGAAAACACCTTATGATAAGCTTTATGGCCATCCTCCTCAATATAGTCATCTAAGAATTTTTGGGTCTCTATGTTATGTTACTATTCTTACTACCCACAAGTCAAAGTTCCACAACAGAACCTTAAGATGCATTTTGATTGGATATGCTATGCACCAAAAGGTATATAAGCTGTTTGATCTAGATAATCAATCGGTCCTTTTCTCTAGAGATGTGGATTTCTATGAAACTATTTTCCCTTTCTCAAACACAAAGTGTGAAAGTTCTTCACTTCCTTTGCCAACAGTGCTACTACATTCATATCATACATTAGCTCCTTCCTCACATCTTACTAAATCGACTGAACAAAGAGTTCCTCATAACTCTCTGCCACTCCTGCTTCACCTATCACTGATAGTACTAGTTATGCCCCTCCTCCTCTTAGACATTCTCACAGATAAACTCACAAACCACCATCATCTCTTGTGCTTCTAATACTTCTCTGTTATACTCTTGCAATACTGCACATTCGTTGTTTGTGGCTTCTTTGTCAATTTTGCAGGAGTCCAAATTGTATTTGGAGGTAGTGGAACATGTAGAATGGCAGGATGCCATGAAGACTGAACTTGATGCCTTGGAACGAAATTATACTTGGAAGCTCACTCCTTTACCAACAGGAAAACGATCCATAGGTTGTAAATGGGTTTTTAAAACTAAGCTCCAAGCTAATGGATCTGTTGAGCACTATAAGGTGCGTCTTGTGGCGAAGGGTTTCAATCAAATTGTAGGTGTTGATTACAACGATAATTTCTCTCCTGTGGCAAAGACAGTGACAGTCCATTTATTTCTTACTTTGGCTGCACCTCATGGTTGGCTCGGGCAACAAATGGATGTTAATAATGCCTTCTTGCACGGGCATTTGGATGAGGACCTGTACATGACTCCTCCTAAGGGATATTCTGTAGAGCCTGGTTTAGTCTGCAAGTTGGGATGCTCCATATATGGCTTGAAACAAGCCTCACGCCAGTGGAATGCTGAATTAACATTGAAGTTTTTGGAGTTTGGGTTTAGACAGTCGGTCCATGATCATTGTTTGTTTACTAAGGCTACTCCCCCAAGTGTTATGGTCCCTTTGTGTACGTGGATGATATACTGGTAACTGCTCCTACTTTGGCTATCATTCAAACTGTAAAGGATTATCTTCATTCTCTTTTTACTATTAAAGATGTCAGGGATGCAAGGTACTTCCTGGCTTAAAAATTGCTAGAAATTATGATGATATATAAATCGCCCAAACGAAGTATGTGCAGGACATTGGCTTGTTGAGTGCAAAATCTACTTCCACCCCCGCTTCCTTTGAGTCTGAAATTGAGTGAGAATTGTTGTGCTCTGCTTCTTGATCAGAAAATAAAGAAGGTTAGTTGGGTGTTTATTGTATCTGGGATTTACATGCCCAGATATACCTCATTCTGTGCAGCAATTAAGTCAGTTTCTGATTAGGCCCTGTGACGTGCGTTGGAGAGCTGCTATTCATGTTGTTTGGTATCTTAAGGGTACTCCTTCAAAGCGATTGTTCTTGCCCTCTCGTTCTTCTTTTGAACTTCGTGCTTATTGTGACGTTGATTGGACATCTTGTACAGATTCTAGGCGTTCCCTCAATTTTGTATTTTCCTTGGCGATGCATTTGTATCTTGGAATACCAAGAAGCATTCCACAATTTCTCGTTCTACGGCTGAAGCAAAGTATAGAGGTATGGCGACTACTGTCTGTGAATTGCAATGACTCTCTTATATGCTTTCAGATCGTGGCATTTCTCTGCAGCTACCTATCAAACTCTTTTGTGATAATCAGGCTGCTTTACACATCATGGCTAATCCCATTTTTCATGAACGGACGAAGCACGTGAGCTCGATTGTCACGTGGTTCGGGATGCTTACAAGGATGGCTTCTTTGCTCCCTCTCATATCCGTAGTACTTTGCTGATAACTAACATGTTTACCAAAACTTTCAGTTCGAAACATTTTGCTTCTTCAATAGCCAAGTTGGGCCTGGTTTGCTCTGCAACCCAGTCCCACTTGTGCGGGGCTGTTGAATATCCATCACAACCTTCTACCATTGTTGCCGACTTGGAGATTCAGGATGAAGACGACGATGCTGTTGTTCTTGATGCTGGATAGTGTAGTCGTTTTCGAATAGCACCTTTAATTCATTTTGTACGTATAGCTTTTGTTGATTTGCCTATGTGGTTGTTGAGTCATTTATTTGTTGGGGGATTGGTCCACGTAGCTGGTTCGGGCAGTTATTATCTTAGCATTCCGTTTTACAGCTTTGGCTATGTATTTAAGCTGGGGTTCGAACCCTTTTCTATACTTGAGATATTTTCATAATTGAGAGCAAAGCACATTCAACAATGGTTTTTCCTCTGTTTCTTCTTCTTTTGGTTTCTGGTTTTCCTGCAAATTTTCACAGAATGTCCAAGCATTTTCGAATATCAAAACATTGATTCATTATCTAGAGCTACGTGCATTGTACATCTAAAAATAACTTAACACCAACTTTGACAATATTTTCTTGATAAACGTACGTACTTCACGTTCATGCATTAATCTACGACTAAATCTCTTCGACAGGGTTAGACGAGAAATATTAGTCCTTTAAGAAAGACATATGATAAGAGGATCCATATCCTTTCTACATGTTCTAAACAAAGCTTAATCGCAAATCCAACGTGGGATGATCCATTTCTGTGCCAATATTGTACGTAAACGAGGCATTTTCCTTGCAATCGTTTGTAAATTGTCTCACTTTCTCTGAACCTGATTCAGTAAAAGAGTTTAGTGGAAAGAGTTGCAGAGTTTCAATCACTCTTTCTGACTCTGAAACCTGATTAGCTTCCGTATAATCTGTTAACATAGGAAGAAAAAAAAAAAAGATATAATCAGAGATGTAAGTCTCATTATCATGATCCGCTCCCATCTTTCATCTTTTATTCGAGTTTATTTAAAACTAACCCATTTCTTCGTAACATATATATACCCTTTTTCGAAAAATTACAGGTTTGTTTTGATGCTAAACAAATTTTGAAGCAAGGGTTGATATGTAATGAAATGTTCTATACCTCTTTATTGTCCGAAAAAGATGATTATGAGTTAATAATGTTCAAATGGTCGTTTAAATTGGAAGATTGTGTTTAGAAAAAAAATCATCTTAGAAAATAGAGAGTCTTTTTCTTTTTCTGACACCTTAGAAAAAGAGAAGAGAAGAAAGCCGTAATCTTGGAATATACAGATAGAGTGTGAGTTGACATTCCAAAGCATGCAATCTTGGATTTAAACTTTAATTTTTAGAAGTCTTGGATTTAAATTTTAATAACGAAATATATATATATATATTCAAAGCATTATAAATTTAAATATATCTAATATAAACAAGAATTAAAGTAAAATATGTAACATTTTAAGGAAGGTAGTGAATCTTATTTTTATTTAATTATTAGAAGAAATTACTATAGAATAGCACCAATATTAGTAAGTATTAATTAATTAATTAAATTAATACTTGTACTTGAAGCCAAAAAAAAATGTTAATAACTTACGTTTTGTTGATGAAACCTTGGTGCTGTCATGTAAGTGCATAATCTCATTGCCTTCATCTACCAAAACCCTGCGCCGTTTCTGTCTCTCCCTGGCTTTATGGTTTTGAAACCAATAAAAAACATTCTTGCTCTCAATCTTGCCATAAAAGCTCAACTGTGACGAAATCTTTTGAATTTGATCCGTACTGGGAGTTCTTAGACCTGACCTGAACAGTTCGGTCAGAACTTTTACTTGTTCACTTGTCGGGTTCCACCGCCCGCACTTAGTCCCTGTGCCGCCGCCACGGGACGCCCTAATGCAAAACCCTGCCGAATACTCATCCATTTTTTGAATTGAAACTTTTGGAACTTTGTAATCTTTTAGGTTTGAAGTTCTTTGTTGAGCTATAAAAGAGTGAGTCCTATTGGTGTTACCTATTTATAGCACAAGCACAAGTGTAAGGAAAGTTTTGATGTGTTGGTTTTTTAATGTAAGATAAGAGCTTTAACGTTAATGTGACTATATGCATAGTACATTGATTTTAGGGATGGGATAGAGAAGTTTGAGGATTTGAGGGGTGGTGTTTTTTTTTTGGTTTTTCGCCTGGTTTTTTGTGTAGAGGGAAGAGAGATAGACATGCGCAAAAGCTGCCACTGTTCAAAGTTTAGGGTCGCGCGACCAGACAAAGAGGTGAGTAGTACATTTTTGCATTAAAAATTTCCCGCTGATTCGTAAACTGTTTTGAGACAACACCTTTTTGTGATCGCATCCATTAACTGCCTATTTTCTTAATTCATTTAAGTATATACATAACGTGTGGGCTTGTTATATTTGTTAATTAGCGATAATTCCCGAGATTTGCTCTAATTATTCTTTTATGGTTTGAAAATTTATATATGATAGTTTTTTAAGTTTGTTTATGTCTAATAAATAAGTTCTTTTTCTCCCGTTAGTTGAAATTTACCGAATTTACTGATATTAACAAAAAAATTGGATAAAAATTCATATTTACCACGAATTAACTTATTATTGACCTATGCATTTATACATTTTCATACGCTGATACAAGTCAGGAGGTATTATAAAAATATTTTAGTTAGAAAAGATTTATTTAACCTGCAATAAATGAGTAATTAAGTTAATCAGAGTAAATATGGACTTTTATTTAATTTATTTGCTAATATCAACAAATTCAGTAAGGTTTAGATGTAAACAAATATCAGAGGTACTAGATGTAATTTCTAACAACATGAAGTTTATATGTAATTACACCAAAACCTCATGGGAGGTAATTGTCCTATTAATTAATTATTTATTGTAATTACAAATTAAACTACAATTTAAACTATGTATCACTGTATTTTTGGCGAAAGAAAATGTGTAGAAACAGTGATGTAACACGATCCTATATCGATCGCAAACAAAGAGTTTGAATGACTTATAATAAGCCTCCAGACATCCTTTTTTTTAATTTTGTGTTTTTTTCAAATTTTTTTCTGAGACTAATACAAAATTATAGCGGACAATACTGGGCACCAATTTCATAAGCCACATCAAACATAAATTCCTCTTTGTGTTTAATTTTCAGAAAAAGCAGCAAAGAATAGTTTTATAAATTATAACTGGGACCGATCGATATTTTGCAGTTTATGCAAATTCATGTAATTCTTTACAATAATATTTAAAATAACAATTCAACAAATAATGGCCTGGTCTTTGTTTCATTTTGATCGAGTAAACAAATTAACCTAATTAACCCTAAATGGATGGATTTTTCTTACTTTTTTATTTTATTTTATCCATTTGTAATATATATATATATATATATATCAAGAAACAATAAATTTAATCACCATGAGAGAAAAATAAAACTTAACAGAGAGAGAGTACTAATTAACGAATAATGTAATTTTTTGAACAAGAGTACTATATATATATATGAATATTATTATTATTATTATAATAATATTAGTAGGAAGCAAGAATTGATGATATGCATGGTTATGAAAGTCAATGTTCACATTGTTTGATCCCAGTTGGAGGGTTGTGATCACAAAACATTCATTACTGACATAGATACTACTACTACTACTGAGGTGAATTGACCAGAGCAGCACCACATCTGATCTTCAACAATATTAATTCAGTCAAAAAAACATTTGTGTTTTGGGATGAAAAAAGCCCTCCTTTTAAGGATGCTAGAGAGAGACAGACAAGAACTAGAGGACATAAAAAGCCACCAATTTGAGATTTGAGAGAGAGAAAGACAACACATGCCATCACCAACTCAAACCCTAAGCCTAAGGGGGACCAAACCCCAACTTGCCTTTTCTCATGTCTCACTCCTTTTCCTGTCTTATTTATTTATTTATATATATATTAGGGTTTATTTCTTTAATGAAATATTAATTCCTATATATCAAACTTTGGTTTAATTATATATATCTCAATTAATATTCCAAGAAACTTTAATTACCAAATGAAAAATAAATTTAATTAACCCAAGAAACGCATGCAGGGTTTTTATAGATATTTAAAAGCGTGTAGTTCATTAATTGGGTGATAACACCACTTTTTGTTCTTTAGGGTTTGTCTTGATGGAGGTCCAATTCAAGTTTCAACGTTTTCTTTAACTTAACTTTTATTTTCTTTTTTCTTGTCTTTTGCTACGTTAATTTCTTTTGCATGCAACTCAAATCCATTCTCCAAGAGATTATGAAATTAATCTCTCTCTCACACACATATATATTGAGTAAATTATTTTGACATCCCGTAGTTTTCATCTAATTACACAAATAGTCCCTCTTTTTTCTTAAAAGAATTATAAGTAAGATCTCTTAAAATTGTAGTTATAATTATAAATACACTTTTTATTTACTGTCAAAATTTTATAAATACAGTCCTAAATTAGATTATATGTATTGACACCCCTAAAGGGGGTGTACTTATAATTTGTCAAAAATGAGATAATTAAAATCAACAAATAAATAAAAGAGAGTTTTGATCGGCATTTTTCATATATGTGAATTACATTGGATGAGTTTTAAAGAATTCTGAAGCGATCATTTATATATACTATATATATATATATACTACATGTATATATAGGTGTATATATATGTACTCATTAAAGAAGCATATATGTCTCTTTCAACGAAAATTTCTGACTTCATTTCATATTAAAAAAATTAAGGAATTTAAATCAAGAAAACATGTAATAGATACATAATAATTGGGATAAATGTAATTTACCATTCATGATATTGTAAATGAGCAATTTATTTTTTTATAAAAAAAATAATTTAATCCCATGTATTTTTCGGAATGAAGCAAAACCACCCCTTGCAATTGTGTGTTTTCTTGTGCTTTTCTTTATTTTAAATTATAAAAGAATATCTATATTATTTATTTAAAATTCGTTGGATCTTATTTGAATATAAGTTCAAATTAAACTAACAGATCAATGATCAGATTGTACTTAATTACGACCAACAATTGATTTAATTGTACATTTATATAATATATATTATAATTTAATTCAAAATATATAATGTATAAGTGTGTATATATATATATAGAGAGAGAGAGAGAAGGATTGGAGGGGAAGGGCAGTGACGACAACGGCAATGGGGGCTGGAGGGTGGTTACGAGAGGGTGGTGGGGTAGATGAGGAGAGGGCACGACGATGAGGGAAAGTTAGGGGGCAGGTGGTGGAGGCGACAGGAAAAGGATCAACGAGGGGAGAAAAGCGAATACGATGGAGGTTGGTGACAGGAGGATGTTGAAACACGATGGAATGATAGACCGCAAAAAGGAGGAGAAGTCACCAGAGGAAGGGAGATTGAAGGTGGGTGATGGTGCAAAATGACCGCTTGAAGTTGGTTTTCAGAAGTAGTCAACTAGGAGCTAAAGCGCGGTGGCCGCGACGGAGACAAAAAAGTAGTAGAAGACCGGAGCGCAGGTTAGGAGATTGATGAAAGAAAAAATGAAGATAACTCACTGAATGCTAGATGGTGGTGGGTGGGCTGTTAAAATACTCGTTATTGGATGGATTTTCCAATAGTTGTAGACCAATATCGAGAGGTGATCGGACGGTGGAGAAAAAGGCGATACAAGATCGACCACTGGTTAGGATTTTTTGAACAAAAGAAAATAAAGATGACTCGCTGATGTCTAGGAGATTGGCGGTGGGTGGGGTATTAAAATACTCGTTGTTAGATGGGCTTTCCAATGGTGGTATGTTGGCGTCGAGAAGTCATCGAACGATGGAGATATGGGAGGAGAGGGAAACTAAATTTAGAAATATACATATGGATACAAATATATATATATATTTAAAACAATATATAATTTTTTATATATTAAAATAATATATTTTTATTTTCTATGAAAATAATTACCCCTATTTTACGCACTTTTTGTTTATTGATATATCTAGTTCCATTTTTAAAAAAAAAATCTATAATAAATAAATCATAGTTTTCAATATTTAATTATATACTAATATGTTGTTGGAGTTATCCAAAAATATCCATATACTCGACTGATAGGGCATTTGACAATGAGGTAAATTATATTTTTGGTCCCATAAGTGAACTTGTTTTCAATTTTAGTCCTACAGTTAGACCAATTCGCACATTTAGTCCCATATGTGGATTTTTTTTCCAATTTCAGGACCAAAGGGGGATTCTGTTAAAAAATTGAGGCTGGCGTTAAGGTTTTAATGGAATCCCCCCTTTGGTCCTGAAATTGAAAAAAAGATCCACATATGGGACTAAATTGCGAATTGGCTCGAGTGTGGGACTAAAATTAGAAACAGATCCACTTATGGGACCAAAAATATAATTTACCCGTGACAGGGATAGAGGAAGGGGGTGGCGACCAAATCAAGAGAGGATTTTAGATTTGTATTTTTTTAAATAAAAATACATATTCTTATAAATATTATATATTATATATAACCCTCTATAAGGGGATTTTTCTTCATTTTTAAAAATATGGAGGATTTTTTTTTCCCACAATGACGTATTATACATATACCCCATATCATAGATACAAAAATATTTATTCCTCTTTGCAAAATACAAGTACATTCCATGTTCAGTAACACAAGTTTACACAAATTTTCTTTGAGGTGCGTCACAATTCACACTAACTCCCATTAAAAATAATTATACTTATAATTTTATAAAAAATATGAAGTATTTGTATATTAGAATCAATTTACCCAACCGAAAAAGTTTCAATGCCATCATATAGACAAAATTAAGTCAAATTACGACCAAGAAATGATGTCGAATCCCCTCTTAACCTTAAACTAACAAGAACTAAGGTAGATTGCAAATCAACTTCAAAGCTCTAACTATAATTAATATATATATATATATATATATATATATCTTACTTCAAAGCTCTAACTATAATTAATATATATATATATATATATATATATATCTTTTAATTAGCTAATTGTTTGATTTATTTATCCCTTCTTCCACATAATAAGTCGTTTAATATTAATTAATGATGATGTCGCACTTCTTATCCTTAGTCAAGGAACAATAATACGTTTTATATTAGATTTGAAGGGCACATGATTCCATAACAATAAGAATCGGGAAATTGGACCAGCCAATTTGTTGTGCTTGCTTTACACAAGTCCCAAGAATGTTTGGATCTCTATATGTAACTTTATAATTTAGTAATCAGATGATTTGTCCTTTGCTCTTGGCTCTGCCATTTGCATCATTCTAACTCCTAGAAATGTCGATCTCCCAAACACGCCATTGGCTTTCAGTCGGCATTGTTTTTTTAATTCTTTTTTTTTTAAATTTTTGGAAACTGACTAACTTTGAAGTAATATGTATATATATTGGAAAAGATACATTTTTCATCTTACAACTTTGGGAGTTTATACTTTTTGTCCACTTCGATTTCAGTTCTGCATTTGAGAACAATAAATTTTAAAATGTAATACATTTTCTCTCATTTTCATGAAATTATTAATTTTATCAAAAAAAAAGATTATAACGTGCCAAGCATTTGTTCGTACTCTAACAAAATTGGTATTTTCCAACAAAAATTGGATGAAATGTTCCAACTTTTTTTAAAAAACAAGTATTATCCTTAACTATAAAATTAAAATTGAAGTAGACTAAATGTGTGACGCTACCGCATTGTAATTAGACGAAAAATGCATTTTCTTTCTATATACATCTACACCAATTTGTACTGAGTATTTCTTTCTTTTCTTTTCCCTTTTTTTGTTTGTTTGTTATTTTCGATCAGATTATTTGTGTGCACTCTAGAACTACTACCATCACCTTATATATGCACTTGTATTGGTCATCTCTCTTATCTTGTGATGACACTAGGATTGGGAAATAGTATTTTTGTCCCAGATTTTAGGATCAGTATAATTTTCGTCTTATTAATTATGAAATTTTTGTTAATGATCTCATAAGTTATAAAAAATCTCATTCATCAGATTTAGATAGTATTTTAATAAAAAAAAAGTTAAGTTTTTAATACGCAGCCGTTTCAACCACTTTTAGTCATATATTTAACATTTTTAGTGTCATTAATAGTCCTATAAGTTACATAAAAAATCACAAATAGAAATTTTGTAACTTATGAGATCATTAATGAGAATCTCCTAACTAATAAAACTGAAAGTATACGCACTAGAACAAAAAATGACTATTGTCTATAATTTAATAATTATGGACTAAAGCCCGTGGTAAATAATTTTTATTGACCACGGTTAAATAAAATCGATACGAAATTATAGGTTTCCACCAAAAAACAAGTTATTTGCCATGACAAATGATTTAGCCACCCTAGCGGATACCACGGTCGGCAACCGTTGCATGACCATGGTCAAGGACTATTTGCAACGATTATTTTATTATTAGCCATGATTAAATATTACATTTTAATCACGACACACGATGAAAAATTACAATTTTCCCAAATCTGCAGGGCCAGTGAGAGAGACCGACATATATAAGTATATTATAGATATGTCGGTCTATACTTTATACTTATGATTGCGGGTCAATACAATCTAATTTAATTGACGAATAACTATAAGGATATAGACTTCAAATTCCACAAATGTCTGAGTATTATCCTATTTATTAAAAAGTTATTAATTTACTTTCATAACAATGATGGATTAATTATAAATATTTAATACTAATTATTGATAAAATAATTGTTATAATTATTAATAAATAAAATATATGATGTAATCATAATCGATCCACCCTTCAATCTAAGTCAAACTTCAAATTTTAGCACCATTCTTGAAACCAACCTTTTCGTGGAGTCGGGTTGAATTATTTGAGAGAAAAATAATTTGCAATTGTAAAAATGGTTCATTATTGTCATCTATACTAATATATATATATATATATATATATATATATATAAATCTTCCACACTTGTGTATAGAGGTTAATAATATTACCACACTAATTTTAAAATATAATAATTATACCTCCAATTAGGTACTTTTAAAAATAAATTGTAATTACTTTTTTTTTTAACAAAAGTGACTTAACGTTATTTTAACATCATTACATCTTTTTTTTGTCTCCATAATACCTTGGGCTGTTTTTTTTTAAAAAATTGATTTATTAATTTATATATTTTATTTTATACATAATATATTTTAAAATATAAAATAATATTTACTATATGCATAGAGAAATAACACGGCACTGACGTCCAGTTTACAATAACGACACATAATTATCTAAAATGATGTTCAGAACTTACAGTCTTGTAATTGATTCAAGACTTGCATTCCAACTGATTAATAGAATGTCCGACCAAAATTAAACTGAAAATTATTAAATAAAGATGATACCAAAAATAATAGGTCAGTTTCAGGTCTAAAAATGCAATTTAAGTATGCACAATGAATTTGTTGCAAACACTAAATTCAAAATTTTTAACTCTAAGATCATTCGATCAAAAGAGCCACTCAGTTTTTCACCATGGATCGTACATAAAACACAGAGTAGTCAACAAATGTCGAATATCTAGCAACTTATATTATGATACCATAAATTAATTAATTAATCTCCATAAAAGAAATATTAATTTTTATTAAAATTGATTATCATAGTTAAAAATTAAAAATTATGATTAATACTAATTAATCATACTGCCCAACAATTATTAGCCGTTGTTTTGTAAGCGGGATCAAAATATTAGATACAACTAAAAACTATTCCAAATACTAATTTTGGCCATTTTCGACATCAATTTTATTTAACATGGTAGAGAGTATATATTGATTCGTTAAGATTTTTAAACCGTACGAGTGATATATAATATTGTAGGAAATAATCTTTTTCTTCTTTTTGTTATAATGTTGGTTACCTAGCTTCTAGTTCAAAAAAATTCATATTCTTCTCT
>NC_026148.1:13073493-13095468 GCF_000512975.1 Sesamum indicum | reverse complement strand
TAAAAATTCGTTATAATTACAAATACTCCTCAAATGTTTAAAAAATTATAAATATTTCTAAAAAGACAGTCCATTGCATAGAAGTATTTGTTAGACGATCGTTAATTTTACAAAGATATTTATAATTTTTTAAATAACGAAAGAGTATTTATAATTATGACAAATTTCAAAAGAACCCGATGTATTTTAATCCTCTCTCTCTATATATGAATGTGTCATGGGAAGAACCAAAAGTAGGGATGGATAAAAGTGCCATGCGTCGGATTTAGCTGTCCCTTTCCTTTCCTCCAAGTATATAGTGATAACAAGATTTCTGCCCGTTTTTTTCCCCATCGAGTTCATCACAGAAGGAAAATGTATTCCACTCTACTTACAGACATCAAGATTCGAGGGGGGAAAGGGAAAATGTTTTTCAGTGAGATTCGACAATTCTAATGAAGTTTGTGTGTGTGAGGGGTGTGAAATCTAGGCATCCCCCTAAATTCCGTCGCCTTCTTTCTTGTCTCCACTAAGGTTTGTCAGCATGCATTCGTCAGTTTTGCTGCCAACTAATACCCCATTTTTCAGACACCACTGCTATTAATGTTGTTGTTTGGATCGGAGAAAAAGCGTTGATAGAATAAATTGATATTACAATAAAAATAATATTTAGTGAGATAAATATTTTTTACAATAAATTCATATTAGGTGAAATAAGTACTTATATATCTGGTGGAACTTGAAATAATTAATGGGGAACGATGATTTAATTACTTAGCCAAAAAGGGAGATTTATTTCCTTTGTAAATTAAATAAATAAGCAAAGGAACTCCTGTATAGTTAAAAATAAAGCTCATTGCCTGCCTAATGAAATTGAAAGTCCAAGGACAGGTAAAAGATTGAATTGCCCTCCCTTATATATATGAGAAGGTTGACTTGACTTTCAATCAATAAAAATGTCGAGAGATGAAAAAAGAGGGAATTTGAGAGGGAACCCTAGATATAAAAGAACCCTAAATACGTAACTTGAGTCATTTGAAAAATTTGTCGGATCAAAAAATTTATGATGTTTTAGAACAAACTACTGATTTAATAGGTTGTTAGGTTAGTGATTCAAACCGTCTAGAAGATTAGAAATCTGTGTACAGAGTTTTTAAATTGCAACATTCTAAGATTGGAAAAGCAAGGGATCGATCTATAGTAAAAAAAAATAGTAACATTTACATTTTTGGGTTTTGTTCTTATTTTGTGTATTTTTTAATTTTTTTTCTAGTTCTTATATATTTCACTATTTGACAAGATTATCGTGTATCATTTTAATCCATTGTGGACATAGTGAGGGTATTCATCTGTTTCCCTATGTCTAGGGTTTTATGTGGTTTGTAGTTAGGGTTATTAAATTTTTGTATATGTCCTTGTAATTAGGGAATCAATATTTCTGCAAAGTGTTATACTTTTTATTATTTTAATTAAATTCTAATTTATTTTTATAATTTTTTTATATCTTTGGATTGACTGACATGTGGTGCTTAAATACTCCTTTTGAATTTTTTTTTGGATGAGTATGAAATGTTTATAATAATTGTTCGGTATGGTCTCAGATATAACTACTTGTCGTGCGATCCTTAAGCCTTTTTTTCTATATTAATTTATTGTATATAGCTTAGGTTAAATCCACATGCCAAAAGGGCAGATATACCCTAATTTAGGTGTGTTTAATCCCCCTCTGAAATTGTTGGTGCTTTTTTCTTCTTTTTTATTTATTTTTTGTAAAGTGATATGTAGAATTTTGAATGTCATAGTGTTGAATTCTAGTGGGAAGGATATTTTGTATCAAAACCCAATTTTAGATATGTTGAGGGTCGGAAGCATGTTTTTGAAAATATTGATTTAGATAATCAGGATTGAGTGAACTGAGAGTTTATATGAACAATATATATAGTGGGAAGAAGGGCCTTTTAAATTTTATTTGTAAATTATCAACACATAATTATGATAAAGGATTAAGGTTGATTAGGAATGAACACCTTGATCTGTGCTTACACTTGATCATGTTGAATACTTGTTGTTTCTAAGCTATCTTGGGGATTGGTAATGCAACAGAAAAGACCTAATGTAATGTAATGTAATGTTAGGAGGAAAATACTAGTTATCCTCTGCGCTTTGGTGTTGAAAAAAATCGAGTCATGCAGTATAGAGTTGGAATTTGATGGGGCATACGAATTGACCTTCTCAGTGATTGGCACACAGAGTATTCATTTGACTAGTTATTTTGTCCGTGATAATAAACCTATTTTTTTTTAATAGTGACTCGCATCCTTCTCATCTTTAAGTATTCTATTTAAATTGGTTGCTTCTTTATTTCATTAAATTAGCATCTTTAGATCCAATTATGATTATTGTGAGTGATTGAACTTGATTATGTTGAATCCTCATTTTTTAGGGGTCTTTAGGAATTGGTAATGCAACAGAAAATACCTTTATCGAATAGAGTGTTGGGAGAAAGAGACCAATTATCCTTTGCACTTTGGTGTTGAATAAAGCTAAGTCGTGCTATCTGGTTAGAATTTGATGAGGTATATGACTTGATTTTATCAGTGATTGACCCATGAAGTATTCATTTGACGGGTTATTTTCTTTCATGACAATAAATCTATTTTTCAGATAGCAATTCATATCCTTCTCATCTCTAGTATTGTATTTAAATTAATTGCTTTCTTTATCATATTAAATTATCTCTAAATCCAATCATGATAGTTGTGTATGATTGAACTTAATCATGTTGAATACCTGTTGTTTTCTAGGCGTCCCTGGGAATGGGTAATACGATAAGATAGACCTTTATCCAATATAGTATTGAGAGAAAGAGACTAATTATCATCTGCACTCTGGTGCTGAATAAAACTGAGTCATGCCATCTGGAATTCGAATTTTTGATGAGGCATACAACTTGATATTTTTAGTGATTGGCCCACAGACTATTCATTTGACTGGTGATTTTATCCATGACAATACCTATTCTTTTGGATGGTGACTTATATCCTTCTCATCTTTAAGTGTTTTATTCAAATTGGTTGCTTTATTTATCTCATTAAATTAGCATCTCCAGATCCAATCATGATCGTTGTGTGTGATTGAACTTGATTATGTTTATTACTTTTTATTTTTTAGGTGTTCCTGGGGATGGGTAATACGACAAGAAAGATCTTTATCCGATATAATGCTGGAATAAAGAGATCAATTATTCTCTGTGCTTTGGTGCTGAATAAAGTTGAGTCATGTCGTGTGGTGTTCGAATTTGATGAGATGTATGACTTGACCTTCTCAGTGATTAGCTCATAAAGTCTTCATTTGACTGGTTTTGTCCATGACAATAAACCTAACTTTTCGAATAATGACTCGTATCCTTCTCTTCTTTGAGTATTCTATGTAATTAATTGTTTTTTTTTATCTCATTAAATTAGCATCTTCAAATCCAATCATGATCATTGTGATGAACTTGTTCATGTTGAATCCGTGTTTTTTAGGTGTCTTAGGAAATTGGTAATGCGACTAGAAAGACCTTTATCCAATATAGTATTGGGAGAAACAAGTCAATCGTCCTCCACGCTTTGGTGCTAAATAAAGGTGAATCATGTTGTCTAGAGTTAGAATTTTATATGGCATATGACTTGACCTTCTCAGTGATTGGCCCACAGAGTATTCATTAGAGTTTTTATTTTGTCCATAGTAATAAACTTATTTTTTGGATAGTGATTCATATCTTTCTCATCTTAAGTATTTTATTTAAATTGGTTGCTTTTGTTATCTCATTAAATTTGCATCTTTAAATCTAATCATGATCATTGTGTGTGATTGGACTTGATCAATTGAATACGTGTTGTTTTTTTGGCGTCTAGACTGGTAATGCGACAGAAAAACCAATATCTAATGCAGTGTTTGGAGAAAGAAGCCAGCTATATCCTAAGTGTTTTGTGCTGAATAAAGTTGAGCCATCATATCTGTAGTTAGAATTAGATAAGGCATACGACTTCACTTTCTCATTGTTTAGCCATAGAGTATTCATTTACTGGTTATTTTGTTCATGACAATAAACCTTTTTTCTTGGAACTATTATTTGTATTCTTCTCATATTTAAGTTTTCTGTTTAAATTAGTTATTTTCTCTTTATCTCATTAAATTAACATATTTAGATCTAATCATGATCAGTGTGTGGGATTGAACTTGATCATATTGAGAACTTATTTTTTAGACAACATTCGGGATTTGTAATGCAATAGAAAAGACCTTATCCAGTGTAGTGCCGGGAGGAAGACGCCAATTATTCTCTGCGCTTTGGTGCTGAATAAAACTGAGTCATGCTGGCTAAAATTGGAATTTGGTGATGCATGCGACTTGACATTCTCAGTATTGACCCACAAAGTATTATTCATTTGACTAGTTATTTTGTCCGTGACAACGAACCTATTTTTTGAATAGTGATTCGTATACTTTTCATCTTTAAGTATTGTATTTAAATTGGTTATTTTCTTTATCTCATTAAATTATCATCTTTACATTAAATCATGATTGTTGTGTGTGATTGAACTTGATGTTCAATACTTAGTGTTTTTTAGGCGCCTTTGTTACTGAACAGACTAGTAACCCTCTGCGCTTCAGTGCTGAATAAAGCAGAGTCATGTAGTTTGGAGTTGGAATTTGATGAGGTATACGATTTGGCCTTCTTAGTCATTGGCGACGAAGTATTCATCTGACTAGTTATTTTGTTTAGGACAATAAATCTATTTTTTTGAACAGTAATTTGTATCCTTTACATCTTTAACTATTCTATTTAAATTGGTTGCTTTGTTTACTCATTAAATTAGCATCTTTAAATCCAATCAAGATCGTTGTGTGAGATTGAACTTAATTATATTAAATACTTGTTGTGTTTTAGGCGTCTTTGGAAATTGATAATGCGATAGAAAAAACCTTTACCCAATATAGTTATGGGAGGAAGATGCCAATTATTCTTTGTGCTTTGGTGCTGAATAAAATTGAGTTATGCAGTCTGGAGTTGGAATTTGATGGGGCATATGACTTGACCTTCTCAGATCTCAGTGATTGGCGATAGAGTATTCATCTGACTGGTTATTTTGTTCAGGATAATGAATCTATTTTTTTGTACAGTGATTTGTATCCTTCTCATCCTTAATTGTTCTATTTAAATTGGTTGCTTTCTTTATATCATTAAATTAGCATCTTTAGATACAATCATAATAGTAGTGTGAGATTGAACTTAATCATGTTGAATACTCATTGTTTTTTAGGCGTCTTTGGATATTGGTAATGCCATAGAAAAAAAACTTTATCCAATGTAATGGTGGGAGGATGAGGCCAATTATCCTCTGCGATTTAGTGCTAAATAAAGTTGAGTCAAGCCGTTTGGAGTTGGAATTTGGTGATACATACGACCTGACCTTCTCAATGATTGACTCACAGAGTATTGATTTGACTGCTTATTTTGTCCACGACAATAAACCTATTTTTTCAATAGTGGTTCGTATTTCTCATCTTTAAGTGTTCTATTTAAATTGGTTGGTTTCTTTATCTCATTAAATTAACATCTAATAGATCGAAACATGATTGTTGTGTAAGATTGAACTTGATCATGTTAACTACTTGTTGTTTTTTTAGTCTTCTTTGAGGATCGATAATGCGATAGAAAATACCTTTATTCAATGTAGTGTTGGGAGGAAGAGATCAATTACCCTCTAAACTTTAGTGCTGAATAAAGTTGAGTCATGTCATCTAGAGTTGGAATTGTATGATGCATACGACTTGACTTTTTCAATGATTGCCTATCGAGTATTTATTTGACATTTTATTTTCTCCATGACAATAAATCTATTTTTTTGGATAATGATTCATATCCTTATCATCTTTAAGTGTTGTAAATTGATTGCATTCTTTATCTCATTAAATTCGCATATTTAGATCCAATCATGATCATCGTGTGTGATTGAATCATGTTGAATACTTCTTATTTTTTAGGCATCTTTGGGGATTGGTAATCCAAAAAAAAAAAAAATCTTTATCCAAGGTAGTGTTGGGAGGAAGAGACCAATTATCCTCTGGGCTTTGGTGCTGAATAAAGCTGAGTCATGCCATCTAGAATTGAAATTTGATGATGCATACAATTTGCCCTTCTCAGTTGGCTCACAAAGTATTCAATTTACTAGTTATTTTGTCTATGACAATAAATCTATTTTTAGGATAGTGATTCGTATTCTTCTCATCTTTAAATATTCTATTTAAATTGATTGTTTTTTTTTATCTCATTTAATTTGCGTCTTTAGCTCCAATCATGATCGTTGTGTGAGATTGAACTTAATTATGTTGAGTACTTGTTCTTTATTAGGAGGTAATGCGACAAAAAAGACATTTATCCATTGTAGTATTGGGAGTAAGAGGTCAATTATCATATCCGCTAGTGCTAAATAAAGCTGAGTCATGCCGCCTGTTGTTGGAGTTTAATGAGGCATACGACTTTACTTTCTCAATATTGGCCCACAGAGTATTCATTTGAGTGGTTATTTTGTCCATGACAATAAACCTGTTTTTTTGGATAGTAATTTGTATCCTTCTCATCTTTAAATATTCTATTTCAATTTGTTGCTTTCTGTATCTAATTAAATTAATATTTTTAGATCCAATCTTCACTATGTAGAACTAGCATACATTAATTAGTTATACTAAAGAGTGATATTTCATAGTTTTTATGTTCCTCTACTTGAACAAAATAGAGAACCATATGGAATTAGCATTGAAGATATTGAAGGGGATTCTGATCACTTTGAATATGACAAATATGAAGATAGTTCTATTAAAGACAACAAGTTACCAGTTTCGGCACCTTCCTGAATATCGTCTCGCCAGGATTCATCTATATATTTGATCATGTTGAATCTTCATTACGTGCTTAATTCTTTCAATAATATTATGAATTCTTATAAATATTTTGTAGATTTTGGTCTCATATATGTAATAATAGTTGGACAACTTTCTTTATAAATACTTATATGTTTAAGACAACTATGTTTATTAAATATTATTGTAATTCTTTTATTGATGTGCTATAAGGATATTTTCATTCTTGTGCATTAATTAGACAACTTTCCATATAATTGTTAGTATACATAAAGCATTGTATTTTTATATCAAGAGAATTATTATTTCTTAAGTATATTCTTTAAGAGAAGCTTTGTTCCTATCAAATTGGTTAGAAAACTTTCTGTACTAAGGATTAGTGTTTAAAATTTTAAAAAAACATCCGTTAAATTATTTGGGACTCTTATACTGCTTATGACATTACTTAGACAACTTTCTCATTTGAAGATAATAAATTTAGTTTGGATAAGTAATTTTACATATCCAAATATGCTATATTTCTTTTACTATTGTAAATAGTAGATGACGTAATGTTTTCTCATTTATTGATTATTATAAATGCGTGTATACATAAGCCACATTGTTCAAATAGTATATGTTTTATCTAATTTTCTCTATAGTTTTTATTTCCAGCATCTTGTGATTTTTAAGAGTGAAAGTAGATTTAGGTATCTAGTAGTACATGATAGAATGAATATGTTTGTCTATTAGGGAACAATTTGCCAATGAAAATTGGAGAACTATATGTTGGCATTCCAAAATTCTTTAGCTTTGTTTGGCGCTTGGTCATGCATGTTAAATATTGAGTTTTACTTAGACCATAATCTATTTGATTTAAGCATTGAGATAATGTTGTCAGGAAAAAAGAAGACCAAATACATTAGGCTTAAACGGCTTAAGAAGAAGCTTGGCATTTAAGTTTGATCAAAATGATGACTTGAATGAGAGCAAAGACAAAGATGGTGGTAGTTAGGGTTGTGAACTGAAGGAAAAGGACGATGTAATTGAGGCAAGTTGTCAACAAGGTAGCGTGGACAACTGATTATAGCTTTGTAATTAATTTTATCTTCTTTGTTCAAAAACAATAATTTCTTTAACTTTGTTATGTTCCATTCTCAGTCATATTCAACAATTTCTTCTTTATTGTTGTTATTTTATTTTTCTTTTTGAACTATTTACACAAGATGAAAAACTGCAATATGAGTCTAATCCTCATCATGATGCATTATATATTATGATAGAGACACAAAAATAGGTGATTAGAAATAAATTTCCCAACAGATGGAGCCCTTGGTGATGAGATGCCAAAGACCGAGAATCTAAAAATGCTGAAAGCAAGGATATGATGGTGGTTCGTGATAGTATAAAAAATTGCGGTATTGTTGGAGATGATGGATTATACACAACTCAGATCACATCCAATCATATTCAACCAAATGACTCTACAAATGTCTAATAATACCCTTCTCTTTGAACTCAAAACCAAGAAAGCTTCTGTTGTCAATCATAATATTGTTCATTTTGTTATCATATCTTAACATGCCATACTATTTATTTGATGATTTTTAAGACTTGTGCTGAGTGATAAAAACCAATCTTATGAGGAGATGATGGTGATTATTGATAGTTTAAAAAATAGAGGTGTTGTTGGAGAGGGTGGAATACACTCAACTCAGAACATGTATAATTATATTCAACCAAATAGCTCTGCAAATGTAAGAATGACTTTTGCTTTAAACTCAAAATAGAAAAAGATTGAACTATTTTCATGCATAATACAACATTGTATTGCTGGCAATCTTTACTTAAGCAAATTTCTTATAACCCATATTTAAACAGGAAAGATGATCGTGACCATGTCCCGGTTGTTATTTGTTTGGGATCAAAGAAGATGAATGATATAGTTATATTTATGGGGTCTTCAGTTGCATATGAAGCTGCAAATTTAAAAAATGCAATTGAAATTGTGACAATAAAGCAAGGACTTGACATTTCTAACAAGGAAGATATTTTGACATATCATGATGAAGATACGCCTAGATATGCTAAAGATTCTGTCTCTCAAATATCTTAAGATTTTAAGCGAGTGACATTTGAATAATCTTAAGTTACTCATGAGCGAAACTAGAGTATAGAGATCATGATATATTAGTTTTGCAGATTTCTTTTGCTAAGCAGTTTTAGTAGATGAGCCAAATTTGTTGAATTTGTTGTCATCTCTTTTTGTACTTTTAATGCTATCATTTGATTGCAGCTTTTAACATTGCAGTGATATTAATATTATATATAACTCACTTTCCATGGATACTCGGTCCAAGAAGACGACATTAAAAAAAAAAACATCTAAATGTAAAAAACGTAAATCAGAAGTGGGAGGTAGTTTTGGTATAAACATATATAATATAGTTCGCAATAAGGGGAACATAGTTGTGTATGAGCCAAATGAGGATAAGGCAGCCATATACAAACAGGATGATATAACTGAAAAACAAAGTGAACACAGTCTTTATCCAATGGTTTGATTATTGGAAAACTGGTCCTATTGAAAAATTAGCTCAACTTGGGAGAAAGGTATGTTTCTATCAATATAATGTGTATACATGAGCTTTTTGTGTTTTTGCTTGTTAATGTTCGAAGAGTTTGTTTCCTACTTATATTTGCTTGGAGTTTAGTTTAAAATTCACTTCACTGGAATGTTGAAGGAAACTGGAGTGGTGTTTGACGCTAGCGTTGGCAAAAGATCCCTGCAAATGTCAGCTAGGTATAAATTTTGCAATGAATTATCCGATCATATTTCTTGATGCACTGTATTGATGATTTGTTATCTTTGGTCTTTTATTGTATTAGGTGATGAAAAAATAAAAAATATGATTTTAATATGGGCATTGATGGTATGAAACAGGACCTTCATATCTCATATTAACTACATAAATCACATTTTTTCACATTTAATTTTACAAGATTATTATTGAAATATTTGCATATAATTAAGGTATGCGTTTTGGTGATAAGAGGGGACTTATAAACCTGCATTCCTCTAATAAAATTTGAGATCAAGATTTTTATTAGAACTATTATAATAATAAATATAAAATTTTAAAAGAAATTAAGGCTAGAAAAAATTAAGTTACTGATTACTTTATTTAAATTGTTACTAAAATATCATTTAATTTGATTTTGATTCGTAAAAACCTCAAGTAATTTGCTTTCAACTCTTGTTCTACTCAATTAAAAATTAATTTATTACAAGAAAAGATCATACTACTAATAAAATATAAGCGGTAATTTTAAAATTTTTATTAAAAATAAATATTAAATAACAACAAATTTTATTATGTTATACATAATATGATTCTCAGTAACAAGAATTGTACATAAAGTTGCCAATATAAATGATTCATGGCACAACAATAATGACAATATAAAAATAGTGACAATTATATTTGTTATAACTCCATATTATCACTATAATGTGTCGTAATTATCTATAATAATAACTTTATGCATAAATCTTTTTTTTCACTAATTATTGTTAGCGGCAACTTTTATACATTGTTTAGAATCGTGAAAATCATTATAGTAACAACACAAAATATTCTTATCACTTAATACATACAATTAATGACAATTTCAATACTGTCACTTATATTTTGTCACTAATATTTCATTTTTCTATAGGAATTGTTCATGCTTGATTTAATCAATAATTAAGTTACACTTAAACGTAATTTTGAAATTTTATAAAAATTCAAACAACCAAAATAGTAACTTATTGGCTCACTATTATTTTTTTGCGTGGTATATGTGGTACGATCAACTGTATGCAAAATTAGTTTTAAATTAAAAATTAATTATTATTTAAAAGTATATTTAGAGTTAATAAAAAATAGTTTTAAAAATAGAAGGAAATTATGAAAATTATTTGGAAAATAGTGAGAAGAAAAAGAAATTTGAAGTTAAGAAAATAGAAATATGGAAAGTTGAGAAAAAAGATAGAAAAATGAATATAGAATAATTAAAAAAAACAGACCAAAAACATCAAAGACACCAAAAAGATGTTTTTCAATTATACTAGTTGTTGTTGCAATCGATCCCACGAGCATATAAAAAGAATTGTGATGTGAGATGGAGAGTTTATTAAAAAATATAAAAGTTTGTCAGAAAAACAAATATGGAGAAATTTGCAGAGAGAGAAACATAGAGTAATGAGTGAGCGGAAAAATATTGTAAAAATTGTGAGATTACTAAAAAACTTTGAAATTATTATTCTGACCAAATTTGTTTTGAAGGAAAAAAGTGAATTTAAGGGGTAAATAAATTTAAAAACAACTAATAAAAAGATCAAATATAAGAAATAATACTACACATTTTCAAACTTACAGAAAATCCGATGCACTAAATTATCAGAAATAGTATAACAGAAATAGCAAAATTGAAAACTTAACTGAAATAATGCACATTTCAAATTATACTTTCAATGAATAACATAATATCAGAGTACTTAACAGTAATTAGAAGAAAAATTAAAGATTTTATCATATATTTATACTTAATTGTTGATTCGTCTGATTCAATCAATCTAGTATCAGGTCACACGGTTCATTAGTTGAACCACTAGGTCAAATAATTTTCATAAAAAAAAAAAGTAATTTTCTTTCTCCTCCAATTATTTGGTTTCAACCAGTTCATTTTGTTATCCGATTGACCATTCAAACAATCCAAGCATCTAGGTTAGGATGAGTTTCAGAGCATTAAGTTAAATTCACTTTTATGAAGATGGTATCAATCCAACCAACCAACACTCCGCACCCCTATTACAGGAACTAAAACTAAAATTCTATTATACCTTCAATGAATAACATATATATATATATATATATATATATTTTATTAAAAAATTTGTTTCAATGTTTTTGGGTCAGCAAAGGACAAAATATGTACTTCCCTTACCATTTACTAATACATTTATTATTATAATTAAATCATATAATTTATTTGATCACATATTGTATCGTGATGAATAAATGAATACTCGTCACTAATTTTGATTCAAATAGAAAAAAAGAATACAGAGAAACTATTTTTTGGATTAAAGGATGTATTTATCTTACAAAATTTGTCATTTATGAAAAAACTTTGGTAGCAATTAAATTATTTAAAAAAGTCCATATATCAATTTGATAACAATGATACAACTTAGGTACCAAGAAAATTTTTACTTGATAAATATATTTAGAGATTATTACATCGATATTCCCATAGGTTGGTGTAATTGCACATACATCTTATGTAATTTGAAAAATTACATCTAGTACTCTTGAGATTTATTTTCCTCTAATAAATAGATCCATTCATTAGAAAAAAAATTCCCCCATTTGATGTTATTAGCAAAAATTTGAATGAAATTCTATATTTACCCTGATTAGCTTATTAATAACTTATTATAGGTTAAATGATTTTTTTTAACTAAACTACTTTTATACTTTTGCACAAAAAAATGCATATGAGGAGGTACATTTCTCTCTTATAAGATAATTTTGTCAAAAAAAGATTTATTTTACCTACAATAAGTCGATAATAAATCAATTTAGGATAAATATGGATTTATATTATTTATTTTTCGTTAATATCATCAAATTCAGTGAATTTTAGCTGATGGAGGGTTCTATCAAGAATAATAGATGTAATTTTTTAAACTATTAAAGTTTATGTGTAATTACACCGAACTTTAGGGAGAGATAGTGTAATCATCCCATATATCTAATATTCAGGGGCATTTCGGTATTTTCAGGTATTAGAATATTGGACCCTACATTCCATAGCAATGTTATCCAACACCTTATGTATGAAATATTGAGTGTCCAAAGTCCAAACCATTTCAGGCCCATTTCATATTAAGTCCAACATCTCTGCCCCAATTCCATTCCTCATTCATAAACCCTAGGATCTCGCTCTCTTCGCTCGCTCTCTCTCTCTCTCTGCACAGCATCGTTGAAACAATGGGTTCCAACGAACAAACGGTGCTGCAGTTCGTACCATCACCAACGAGCGTGTCGGCTAGGGTTCATCCTCTGGTCATATTCAACATCTGCGATTGCTATGTGAGGCGACCGGACCAAGCCGAGCGCGTAATCGGCACACTCCTCGGATCGGTGTTGCCTGACGGAACTGTTGATATTCGCAACTCTTATGCCGTTCCTCACAATGAATCTTCCGACCAGGTAAACGAGATTTTCTTTTTCTTTTTTTTAGATTTTGAAGTAAGTTTGACTACTGTTATTTTTTCTAATTGTGTTGTTTTTTCAGTTGCTATTCTTTTCTGAGTTTTTATGAACTGTTCCAATGTAGTTACTTACTGTGAGCATGCTCTGTTGGAGTTCAAAATTAATTGTTGGATTCAGTAACTGAACATTGCTCTTTGTTTCTGTAGTTTCTCTCATATTGGGTGGTTTGATTGTTGTTGGTTTGTTATAAAATGGTATTTATTTGGTTTGTTACAATTGAATGGTGAAAATGTTTCTTTCTTTGCTTGTCACTTACATACTTAATTTGATTTGGATTTAGGTTGCATTGGATATCGATTATCATCACAATATGTTGTCATCACACCAGAAGGTGAACCCGAAGGAAGTCATTGTTGGATGGTAATTTTTGGTTTCTTAGGCTATTTCCTTTCCTTTTCATTTTTACAACTTTGTATGGTGATGTGTCATGAAGTAAAACTTTTACTACTGTTAATTTCCTGAGATGCATTATTGTTCTTTGCGTATGGATTCCAGTTCATGAAGATTGTTTGTGCTTGCTGCAATCTTTCAAATTTATGTCTGCATTGCTCATGGTTCCATCCCCCAGGCCCTTGCTTTAATTTATTTCTACCAACTTAAGTCAGTGAGGAAAACAAATGATTACTGAGAATACATGGCTTGTCTGATCTCATGGAGTTCAAATAATTTCTTAATTTTGTGAAGTTGATTATGATCTTATGCACATGTATATTTTGATAGGTTTTCAACTGGTACAGTCACCGGTGGCAGTGCTTTGATCCATGAGTTTTACTCTAGAGAAGTTAGCAATCCTATTCATTTGACTGTTGATACTGAATTCAGAAGCGGAAATGCTGCAATAAAGGCCTTTATCTCTGTTAGTCTGTCTCTTGGGGATTTACAACTTGCTGCACAATTTCAAGAAATTCCGTTGGACTTACGTATGGTTGAGGCAGAGCAGATTGGATGTATGTATCGATCTGGCCTTGTAGTTTAATGAGATGCTTATTGATGTGATTTTTACTTCACTAAAGTTAGTCGTTATTGTTTATATGCTATGTGTATTCTTGATCATATGCATGAGCATACAGACGTGACCATGCATGACATGACAATCCACTTGCAGGGTTCTATGTTGTAGGGGAATAAAAGATGAGGTCTGACTTTTGTGGTTAGGTTATATTCTACAGCACTCAACAACGATTTGTGGTTCAGCTTAGATGTATTTGTGGTTTTTGTTTTTGTTGGCCTAATTGATTATCTGGGACCATGGGTCATCTGGCTAAATTTTGACCTTGTCGCTGCACAAAGCTTTCTATTTTGAAGATTCTTTCTCTGAATGTATGGTGGAATCTGAGTTGAAGTGGAATGAAACGAGTGATCGGTTTCTTAGACCTATCCTATTTTAGTGCTTTAGAATGGTGCATGTGCAATTAACTGCTAAGCCATGCACAGAGCACAGAAGACAAATTATTTGGTATTTTAGCTTGTTGTTGGATCCATTAGGTGGAGTCTTATTTGTTTCTTGTTTTGCAAGTGATTTATCACGTTGCTGCTCAGGCTACCTCAACAGGGTTTTAGGTTGAATATATCAGTATTGCATGTTCTGGTAACTAGTTTCTATACACTCATATTGAACTTGGTTTTGTATGTGTAGTTGATGTACTTAAGCCAACAAATGTAGACAAGCTTCCCAGTGATCTTGAGGGGATGGAAGCCTCAATGGAACGCTTGCTTGCTCTTATAGATGATGTTTACAAATATGTAGATGATGTTGTGGTGAGTAGATATCTAGAAACTCTTCCTATCCATCTTACGAACCTTCTATATCATCTTGACTTGCTTTCTTTTTACATTTCAGGAAGGGCGTGTTGCCCCTGACAATAAAATTGGAAGATTTATATCTAACACCGTAACATCCCTCCCGAAACTATCACCACATGCTTTTGATAAGCTAATGAATGATAGTCTGCAGGTATATACTATTTCTATCCAGCTTCCAATATGAAACTGTTGAAATTACTTTTAAGCAAATACTAGTTGCCGCTCCCACCTTTTCCAGGTTCAGTTTTACCAAAACTGAAGTCTGCTTAGATGTTTCTCTCTTATGCGTTCCTGTCTAGCTTGGAGATCTTAAACCATCTAAAAAGAAACATAAGTTGATTGAAAGAAGTAAAGAAGAGGACCATTATCTTGAAAACAACATATTTTCTCTACCTGTAACATCCTACCTCTTAAGAGATAGCAAAAATTGAGCAGTCCTATTAAATGAAATCCATCTTTCTTGTATCTAGAAAAACAATTTCTTGAATACAAAATCGCAAGATTGTATAAAATTATGCTATCTCTAGAAAAGAGGGGCGACAGTGCTGCATATATGAGTTGAAGCAGATTCCTTTGATTTGTCACTTTACAGAAGTAGCTTGATTTATCCTTCGAATGATCATGACAACAATGTTGGCTATCATCAGGATTTCATATCAACAAAATAGGACAGCTTAAAATAACGCAGAAACTTTAAAGTTGGGTGATTAAACTTGTAAGAGATGAATGAAGAAAGGAACCATGCGATTTTGACATCAAAGTGGCTTTTCTATTTATATTTTCAGCTGGTTACCGTTCTTGCTTCGTGATAGAGGTGAGTTCTTCATGAAAATCTCAACTCACCCCAACTTTCTACTTCTTGCAGGACCAACTTCTGTTACTTTATTTGTCTAGTATTACAAGAACACAACTCAGCTTAGCTGAAAAGCTGAATACGGCTGCGCAGATCCTGTAGTAGACTCCGGTTTTGCTTCTGTGGGACTCCCTCCAATGTAGTAGCTCATCTATATATTTTTTTCTATTGTTGTACGTTACCTGCATTTTATTGGTGCTGTACTCCAACCCGAAAATTTTATTTTGTGATCTGGATCTGAGCAATTTTGAGTAAAACTACTAACTTTCTTTTGTTCTCATTTTCATTTACTCCTGGGGAATAAGCATCGGTTTGCTGTGGGGAATTGATTGAGATCCCATTATTGCGAGTTTAAAGATTCATAAATTAGTATTTGAGGATATCATCAGGCAGTAACAAAAACCGTACTATTAATTGAATATTAAAAAGTAATGGATAACTACACAGTCATCTCTTGAGGTATGATGTTCATATATAGATCTGATATGGTTTGAGAAATACATTTGATATTTTTAATATTTATTTTTTTCTAATAAATAGATTGATATATTAGTACAATTTATAGAATTTTGTTGACATTAGGGAAAAAAAATGAATAAAAATTTAATTTTATTATTGAATGATTTATTATAAATTTATTGCAGGTAAAATAAATATTTTTTTACTGAACTAGTATTATTCATCTTCACTTAGTAGGCTAGTGAGGAAGCATATAATTACCCAATAGTAAAAGATGATGTACGTTTTGTGGAGATATTCACTTTTGATTGTTTAAATTATTGCATCTAAAGGTTTGTTTGTTTCAGGTGAAAAGTCAATGCATAAAAAGATGGTATATTATTATAGTAGAACATTCAATATATTGATGGAATTTAAGCTAGTAACATGTAAAGTCATAATTTCAACTCTGTCATTTGAATGTATCGTTGACATCAAAGTAGATAAATATTGGAAATATGAAGAATTGAAACATCAATCTTACTCCAACAATTATGAGGTTTGAAGCCACAAAATTATTCCATTTAATCTTAAGTGTGGGCGGTGGTCGCCGCTCTATTTTCATAATCATTTAATCATTTATCAACAAACCTGTGGACCTCATTTTGCCAGATAATGGCAGAAGAACATCCAGCCACCCTCAACCACAACCAAACGTCGTTTTCCTCCGGAATGCACATCCAAGAAATATTCACACACACAACACACAGTACTCACTACAGAACATATAAACCCAGAATTATTATAGAGTGGTCGGTCATATCACAGTGAAAATGAAGTCATCACAGCGAGTCACTAGGCCCCATCCCTCTCCCACAAACTCTCTGTATAAATCTTCTCTCATCACACTGCATTGGCCCATCCTTCACTCAGCACCACAGCAAAAATTTCTCTACTCTTCTTCCATCTTCTTGCCCTTTGAATTTTCTTGATTTTTCGCTTCCAAGATGGAGAGCAAAGAGGAGGATGTGAATGTAGGAGCCAACAAGTTCTCGGAGAGGCAGCCGATCGGGACGGCGGCGCAGAGCCAGGACAAGGACTACAGGGAACCGCCACCGGAGCCGCTTTTCGTGCCCAGTGAGCTGACGTCGTGGTCCTTCTACAGAGCTGGGATTGCTGAGTTCATTGCCACTTTTCTGTTTCTGTATGTGAGCATTCTGACTGTTATGGGGGTTAGCAAGTCTGACTCCAAGTGTTCGACAGTCGGAATTCAGGGAATTGCTTGGGCGTTTGGTGGAATGATCTTTGCCCTTGTTTACTGCACTGCTGGAATTTCAGGTGAGTTTTAACTAAGTAAGTTTTTGACTGATCGATTCATGTACTGTATTTGTGCATTGATTGATGAACCGTATTTGATGTTATGCAGGTGGACACATCAACCCTGCTGTGACGTTTGGGCTATTCTTGGCGAGAAAGTTGTCGTTGACGAGGGCGTTGTTCTACATGGTGATGCAGTGCCTGGGAGCCATCTGCGGGGCTGGTGTGGTGAAGGGGTTCGGCAAGACCCTCTACCAGACCAAGGGCGGTGGTGCCAACGTGGTTGCACACGGCTACACCAAGGGCGACGGCCTTGGTGCCGAAATTGTTGGTACTTTTGTTCTTGTTTACACTGTCTTCTCTGCTACTGATGCCAAGCGCAGCGCTAGAGACTCCCACGTCCCTGTAAGTATAGCACTCGTTCCAGTTTTCTTTGATGACATATATTGGCTAAGACTAGTTAATTCCATTTCAAGAATGGGAATTGATGATTGAAGGGGTGATTGAATGTGTTTTTCAGATATTGGCACCATTGCCTATTGGGTTTGCCGTGTTCTTGGTGCACTTGGCGACCATCCCTATTACCGGCACTGGTATTAACCCTGCACGGAGTCTTGGTGCAGCCATCATCTACAACAAGGATCATGCCTGGGATGATCATGTAAGCTAATAATTTGACTTACTTCATAACTTTCCCATTCATTTGACTTTCACCATCACCAAAGAAGACAACCAGATATCAATATGGTGAAAGAACTCTGCCAAAAAATTATGTATAGCTCTTGAAAACTAGTTCTTACTATCTGAATATGGTGATATTATTGCAGTGGATATTCTGGGTCGGACCGTTCATCGGGGCAGCACTTGCAGCCTTATACCATCAGGTGGTGATCAGGGCCATCCCCTTCAAGTCCAAGTGATTATCCTATTCCCACTACATGAAAGCAATCCCTTTTGCTCATCATGAGCATGTGGGCATTGTGACATGAAAGTCCTGTTGTATTTTCTATTTCAGTTTTTGGTTTATGGCTTTGTTGTATGTATATTAATCTTATATTTGTTAGAATGCCAATTATGTGATGGGGCAATGCTCATCAGAAGATGGTATTTTTCTTGAATGAAAGTCCAACAACGGAGTAGGTTGGATTTGTATGATTGTAAATGGCTGTTGAATGAGGTGAACTTATAATAATCGCACAATGCTCATACCTACCATCTCTATTATGCGCATATTGCACTGGCACCTTAATGGCATTCTCTTGTCTAAACTCCGTTTTTATCTCTTATTTTTGCTAAATAGCTAGAAACCTTCCCTTATATTTTAAAAATAGGCTTTTTTATTTTAATAAATTCAACGAGTAACTCCAGTACAAAAAACACGTGGTTTGGAGCAGAAATTTTGGAATATATATTGTTTGTTCCAAATTGTAATGA
Organism: Sesamum indicum; assembly: GCF_000512975.1. Lineage (NCBI taxonomy): Eukaryota > Viridiplantae > Streptophyta > Magnoliopsida > Lamiales > Pedaliaceae > Sesamum > Sesamum indicum. Next base: position 13,076,430 of record NC_026148.1, on the reverse strand, counting down.
TCTTTTTAATACCATAACGGAACATCCATGCTATCGTCATGTAGTTCTTATGTTGAATTATCGTATTTTTGTAATGGGTAATGTATTATTACAAGACCCATTTTAATAGTAGATATATGTTCGTAAATTGTTCCAAAATGAGACCGTTACAAATTTGGAATACATATTAGATGACCACCTTTGATTTAGAACGAAAATGTTGAATACTAAAACTTCCGTTCCAATAGTGTATGAAAAATTGTTACAGTTTTGGAACGGTTTGGAGCCGTTACAAGTTGTATTAATTAGCAGTGTAACGATTTTTTTGTTCAGCTGCAATATGATATAAAAATCGTTTCAAAAATGCGTTCAACGCCCTAACTACTATATATTATAACAGCTACTTTTTGCCGCTCCAACAATCGTTCCAAAAATCTTATATATATGTGTGGCATGTTGTTACATTTCATTCTTTCTCACTCTCTTAAATTATTAACCCACATGCACTCTCAAATCTCTCTTTGATTTGCGAGCATATACAGTATCGTCGGGGCCTTCACTTAAAATCGGGTGGAAAGGAAGATTGCACGGTCGAGACTGAACGGAGAGCAGATCAGCGATTATGTGGTAGAGTTGAGTCTTGCAGCTGAACAACTTTTGACACTCCCACTAGCGGTAGTGACCTCAAGTGGACGAAGAAAAACATCTTATGAGATCTTTCGTACTGGGCAACGCATCTGATACACCACAATCTTGATGTCATGCACATTGAGAAGAATGTGTTTGACAACATATTCAACACTGTGATGGGCATAAAGGAGAAAATATAGAAGAATCTAAATGTATGGAAGGACTTAAAAATCATATATAATCAGTCGAAGCTTAATGTGGACAAACGAAGATCAAAAGTTATGCCTAAAACGGATATACCCTGACGCAGGGAGTAGAAGAGGAAGGTATGTGAGTGGATTAGGGGAGTAAATTAACAAGGCTCCAGCTTGACCATTTTTTGTGGGCTCAAGCTCGAGCTTCAATTTCCTTTTTACAGTTCAAGCTCAAGCTCGTCAGCTCGATTCCCATCGAGCTTGAGCCAGAGTTCAAGTTTTCTACAAATTTAATAAAGTTTTATTATAATAAATAAATAACATTAAATAGTATTATATTAATTATAAAAAAATATTAAATATATGATACAATATTTTAATATATTGTTATAAATATAAACTACTAATTAGTTTAGTAGTAATATAATTAGTAAAAGTACAGAAAAATTATAAAAATACTAATTGTTATAATTTTGTATAGTATTAATATTAATAAAGAAATAAACATAAGTTATTTTCTAAAAGAGGTTGATCTCATTATATACAAAATAAAAATTAATAGACGAATACTTTAAATTAAAGTACAAAAATAGTGATTGGTTTCATTATAAATATATAATATAACAATAAAAATAATTAAATTGTTCAACCATCAGTATTATTATTATTAATTATCTTTAGATTAATTCATGAGAATTATCACATTTTGAAATAAGTTTATAAGTAATAAATAAGTTCCATAAGATGAATCTTGGTATAAAAATATACTCACAAATAGATATAAAAATATATAAGTTAACTGTCAGGACTTGTTAGTTTAAAGAAGTATAAGAGATTACACATGCATTTTTAAATCTAAAATAAAATTTATATGAGTCATATTAAATAATTATTTATAAAAGAAATATTAAAACCTACTAATTGTTGATTAAGCTTATTTTTGTATAGTGATTAAATATATAAATAAAAGTACCATAGTTTCAAATTATCTCAAATTAAAATATATGAATAAATAATTATAATATATGGTTAATTTTGAATATTAAAGTTGATATAGTATTGCATATCAAAAAGCTCGCTCGCCCGTGAGCTTATGAACAAAGTATACCGAGCTCAAGCTAGAGTCGAGCTTAAAATCAAACCTCGCAAGCCGACTCGACTCATCTACTACTCCTAGAGTGGATTCATTGTATGAGATTTCTTGATGAGTATGCATCTAACGTTGCTCGGTGCATTGACATGACGGAGTTGAGGATGCACGGCATGAAGAGCTACACATATCAAGTATTTATGCAGAAATTGATCCCGATTGCCTTCCTTGATATGGTTCTAGAGCATGAGTGGAGCGCATTAACGGAGGTGAACCTTCTATTCTAAGTCTTATACTTGACCATGCTAGATATCACCGAACCTGAGGTGTTAGAAGGTAGTGTTGTTGCCATCCTGTGCAACCTCGAAAAATTATTTTCTTCAGTTTTCTTCAACTTAATGAAGCAACTCGTTGTTCACCTGTCATACGAGGCTCATCTAGGAGGTGTCGTGCAATACAAGTAGATGTACCCATTTGAGAGGTACCTATTAAATAAGATATATATAGTTGTGTTTGATTATTATAATGTCAGTCATGCTTACAAGGCAATATAAATATTTGAATAGGTTCTTCTGTGATTCAAAAAAGAAGGTGAAGAACAAAGCACATGTAGAGTTATACATTATCAAAGAAATCAACTATTCACTTTCCATATTTTGAGTCGCACATTCCTTGCAAGCAAAGTAGGCCCGGTAGAAAAGATTATCTTATAAGCAAAATAGGCCCGGTAGAAATGATGATCTTACAAGCAATGATAGTAGAATTCAAATGGTTTTTACTTGTGCAGCAATGCTATGTTCTCAAACTTACTTACGAATGTGCTCAGCAAGGTCGATATTGTCCTTGTAAGGGAGGCAGATGAGAGGCTGCCTTGAAATGAGCATGGAGTTCCTCTATAATGATGTCAGCATTGAAGGGAATACCACATTCCAAGAGAGGGGTTTCCCTCCTTACATCTTAGTGAAACTTCACCATCTTTTTAATGAGAGAATACTAGCTCTCAGGGGGCTCTTGGGCAACTACCTCTTCGCAGGCAAGCTTAGC